>NC_045451.1:28332218-28343503 GCF_002776525.5 Piliocolobus tephrosceles | reverse complement strand
ATAAACCAGTCAATTTAACTGAAATAGACTTATTAAAATTATTGTTCTTGGTGATACTAGTAAGAAGGTAGGTGATAAGGTATTTCATGGATGAATGGTAGTTCAGGTTTTTCCTTTAACTCTCTACTGATCATTTGCCAGGTAGATATAGGCCACGTAAAACTGGCTTCAGTTAAATAGGTGGCTTTACAATAGTTCAGTCTGATGTGCAGGTAACAGGTCCATCAATTAGAGGTCAATTAGATACAGTTACCTCAAAGTTAATTCCATAATCAGGCTAAGTTGACCAAAATAGAGAAGTTTAATAAAGTCTATGTATAATAGAGCATGAATACTGAAAAGCAAACAACCTCCAATTTGGAATATCAATACTTGTCTTACCTCTACAGATACAGAGAAAGAAAAAACTGCTTCCTGAGGGAATTCAGATGACAAACAAATCCTCTCCCCCTCAAATAACATTCCATTTTTGCAAACTCGTATTGTGGTAGATAAACTGCCATCACCATAGACCAAAACTCCAACTAATTTTAAGCAAGACTAGCCCTTCCTTCTCCTTTTCACAAATGATCATTCAGACATTACCTTCCCTGTAAATATCTGTGCCAAGAAACTGTCCTGAAAGCAACATTTTTAAAAATTAATAACCATTTCTTCTGACACACAAAAATCGATGGGTCCCATTTGGTGCCTGAGGTGTCACATTAACCAATAAAGGGCAGACTCCAAATGCGTACCTTTCACCATCTGCCTGGAGCTTCAAGCATGCCAGGTTTGAGCAGCTTTAGATTCTGTTTCATTCAGGGAATTTGCTGTGAAGCAAATTCAGCCCTTGGCAGTTTTTCTCTTTTCATCACTCCAGCACAGCTAGGTTTGTTGTTGTTGTCATCGCTGGTTTTTTCACTCTGAGAATTCTAATTATAGTTACAACAACAAAGCAATTCATGTATTTGTATCACCTCCTAGATTTTCATTTCTCACCATCAACACAAATCAGTATTCTAGTCTGTTAAAAATGGCACATTTTACAGATAATCACCTTCATAAAAGCTGTCAGGTAAGTATACCATTAGCACTGAATGTGTAAGGTTCTTTGGCCTCAAATACCAAAACCAGAGACATTTTCTGAAGATTTTTCTGGAGGTTGCCTTTGGGAAGAAAATGTATTAGAACACTGACATATCCTCACTATTTTTAAAGGGATAGTCCAGTAAAATGTTCTAGAGTCATCAATCCAATACCTGGCACAAAAAGTGTGTATAAAACTGGAAGTTGAAGTTGTTGAGACTGGACTACAACCTCAGAAAGCAAGAATGAGGTCATAACTTGCTGTCGCTTCTTTCCCTGTTCACCTCTCTGGCAATGAATTTAGGACTTAAGTCACACTGCTGACTCTGTCTACTCAGGAAACCCTCAGAGGATTATGTTTCAGTTTTTAATAGTGAGACAATGACTAGTAGTATAATGAAAGAGTGAATGAGCCTTCCTATATCTTATGAAAAGTGATTGTGATACTGAAGAACAGGGTAGAATCTTCACTTCTGAAACTACCAATAGTAATTCACGTGTTAAAATCATCACCGTCATCATCACTATCACCATCCTCATTGCTTCCATTTATTCCTGTATACTAAGATAAGGGAAAGCCCTATGTTAAAAGCTTTTACATATATGCTACAGCTCATTTGCAAAGATGGGCTCAATAATTTCTCCCATGTCTATGGGCAGGTCTCTTTGCAATGTGATTTGCTACTCTTTCTATTGAGAAGCAGAGTTTATTTTCCATCCCCTTGTATCTAATCTGGTCTTGTACTTGTTTCATCAAGTAAAATGTGTTAGAAGTGACTAGGGGATTCCTGAGCTTCAGTTACATGAGGCCTTGCAGCTTTTGCAGCTTGCACTCTTGCTGCCCTGAGGCCATCATACAGAAAGCCAGTGCTGGTTTCCTAGCAGATAAGAGACTGTGTGGGGGATTGAGAGAGAGAGAGAGACAGAGACAGGTAAAAAAAAAAAAAAAAAAAAAAAAAAAAAAAACATCAGTCATTAAAATGAGGGCATGATGGACTATCTAGCCCCAGTGAAGACATGAGATGATAGCAGCCACATAAGTGACCACAGGTAGGACCTCCAGGAGAAACACCAACCCAATCCCAGCCCAAATTTCCAATTCACAAAAAGATAAGCAAAAATAATGATGTTTGTTTTAAGCTACTAAATTCTGGTTTGTACATAGTAATAATTAACAAAAATGCATCTATTTTCTGTTTGAATCTTCAAAAGAATGTTGTGTTCTTTCCAGAACATCCACCACACTGACTCTAGTGTCAGCCTGCCAACTGTTTGTTAAATATTTGAGTGTCCCACTTGATACGATTCATTTATTTGGTCAAAAGAAAATATGAGATACTAACTTCAAGAAAATGAACAGGGTTGATTAATTAACATGAAACAGAAAGTCATACTTAAAAGTTGTAATTTCTCTCCTGTCTTGGCTGGGAAGGAGTAAGGAAATTGATCTAGAGGTCATTCTCTCTGGTTACAATTTGCCCAGATATGGGTCAGGTAGTAGGAGGTCAGGGAGAGGCTCAAAGTATATGAGTTTTCATATCACCATTACCACTCCAAATGTCCAAAGCCCATTCTCTTTTTCCAGGTTTTTCAAGGACTCTGATCTGTTGAAAGAGTGGTTGTCTGGATAGAGATTTATATATGGGCCGAGTCATTCCGAGGCCAAGATTATGCTTCCTGCTGGATGGTCACTGGACCTGCAGGCTGCGGTCCTCACCAGTTACCATTGAGAATGACAACATGTCCCCTTGACACAGGTGATTTAACAGTATACAGTTAAGACAGGTACACCCAAGTACAGGCTAGATGATCTAGGGTTGGACTAATCTCTCTCATGGGGTGAAAGAATTGCATCACGTATTGCTCCAAACCTTTTCTGAAATCATCACTTAAATCTCAAGTAAAATGAATTTGACATTTCTGCTCTCAGTTTCTACTGTGATGAACTTGCCCTAAGGCGATGGATAATATCTACATGTCTGGCAGGGAGAAGAAGTCCAACAGTAAGAAAAGAGTACAGTTTTCAAAACTTATCCTGTCACATGGTATATAGTCTAGGGCTACGTGGAGGAATGTGGGCTCAAGAAGAATTCAGAGAAATCCAAGATCATCACTGAAGGTCAGAAGAATCAGGAAAAGCTTAAAGGAGGAAGTGGGGCATCAACTAGTCAATTGCAAGCTATTTAAATTACCAAAATAGAAGCAGCATTAACAGAATTGTCCTGGTGACATTAGCAGTATTTGGTTGGATGTGGACATTTATTGAGCTCATTCTGAAACATAACCAGGTTAATTTCTAAACAAAGCAACAGTTATAATCCTAATAATTCATATTTATTTTTATTCCATTCATGGGCAAAGCAGTTTTATGTATATTATTTCATTTGATAAATAATAGTATTAACTAAAAATCATTATTATAAGAGGCAGTTTTTCATGCACACTATAACCAGTCAGATGTACTATTTGATTCTTTTTTGAACCAGTAGGTGGTTTTGCTTTGGTTTTGTTTTCTGCTTCATGCCCATACATGCTAAACAGTAAGTCTGAGGTGTAGAAGGATAGCAAAAACTATTCACCTCCTCAGAGTCTGTTAAATCTCTCATTTTTAGTCTCCTCAGAGTTGGAATATATTGCTTTTCCTTTACAGGAGTCAATGAACCTAAACACGTGAATGTTCCATTTTAAAACATTTCTGATCTTTTCTCACCGAACTTGTCACTGCTGACTCACTTGGACAAGAGGACATCTTTCAATATATTCCTGTCTCTTCCCCCTTTAGACCTCCTGACACTTGTTTTCTCTTACTTGGCTCACCTTCTGAGCATATTAGCTTTACTTCTTACCATTCCCCTTATACTTTTTGCAAGTGAATTCACCTTTTACTGCAGTCCTAAGATGTCTCTTTGTCCCACAGAACTAATAAACTGGCTTTTTTCACTCAAGGCTGCATAATTTTATTTTTCTTTTAGTGAGGTTACATTCCACTTGGGATGTAGAAAACTTAAAAGTATCACTCTCACTCTAACAACAACAAAAAAAAAATGTAGAAAATCTACCAGACTTAATGTTTCTCGATCTCAGTAGGGACCTAGGCTCACATCTGAAATCTGAGAAAAGATAGGAACCTCCATGGAAAAATGGGACACAAACACCCAGAGCATAGAAGGAAAGCAATGCTTCCCTATAAGTGGTTAAGAAGAATCCTTTAACTAATGACTAAAGACTGAATGTGAGCTAGTATGAGAATATGAAGTCTCTGGAAGCTGAAAACTCACTAGCAGAATTTTCACTGTGATCACAGGAAAGACCACAGGCATAGTGGAAGAGAAATCTTCCATTATGGTGCAGGCCTGGAACTGGAGAGTGGCTCTCTCTCTCTCCAGGAAGTACACAAAGTCCCATCTGGAATTTTTTTGTTTGTTTGTTTTCATTATAAAACAAAAGCTTTAAGTTACTGGAGGAAGGGAAATAAAGTCTGCTCTCACCAGTGTACAGACAATGGCCTACTGTGGGTGTGAAAAGGGAAAATGAAAAACTCTGCACTCTGGGGAAAGGCAGCCATTCTCTTTTCCTGAGACAATGACAAGATCACTGAAATATCCACCCCCGCCCCCCCCGCCCCAGATAAAAGGAACACAGAGTTAGTCTAACACTGAGGGTGGTCTAGGACAATAGGCCCCCGCCCCACCAAATCTCCCCTACCATGCTATCAAGCATTGAGTAACAACCAACAGAAGTCTATTGCTAAGGGATGGGCAAGAGCATAAAAACCTCCCTGAGGTACAAGCATAAAGGGAAGGCCTAAAACTGAGGGTTAAAGAGACCCTGAGAATAAAAACCTTCCAGAAAACTACTGCCCAGCCTGAGCACAAGGTAAATATGCAGGGAATTAAAGCTGATGATATAGTAAAGGTAACCACAGTAACAACATCACTCAAACTCAGTTCAACTCCTAGTGAGATTAACTTAACCAGACACTTTGTAGATCTTTCTCTTAGCAAAAGAGAAGGTGTTCTCATTTCCAAGCCTAAATATTATTTATCTCAGTCGCCACTGTCACACACAGAATGACCAGCTTTTAAGAAAAATTGTGAGACACTCAATAAATTAAGAAAAAGAAACAACCCATTGTCAAGGGACTAAATACCAGCAAAACCAGACTCAGGAATGAACCAGATGTTGGAACTAACAAAGAGGGAATGTAAAATAAATATTATTAGTATGTTAAACATACTAATGGAAAAGGTGGACAACATGCATAAACAGATAGGGAAGGCTTTTGCTGATTTCAGCAGAGTGAAGGAAACAAAGATCTTAAAGGCAGTTGAATAGATTACCAGAACTGAAACACAAGAAAATAAAGAGTAGAAGATAAAATGAACAGAACAGAACGTCCAAAATCTGGACATCAAATGGCTCTCTCTCCTTCTCTGTCTCTCTCTCTCTATGTATTTCATCTCAGAGGAGAGAAAGGAAACAAGGTGGAAGAATTATTTTAAAATATACTAGCTGAGAATTTTAAGAAATAATAAAATCCATTGTATCACAAATCTAAAAAGTTGAGGGCTCCCCAAGCACAAGGAAACACACACACATGCCCCTAGACAAACCATATTCAAACTGCTGAGAAAAAAAAGAGAAAAGTGGAAGTTTTGAAAGCAGCCATGTGAGGTCGGGGGAGAAGAAGAACACATTAGACATACTAAACAAAAGGAAAAAATTATAGCAGATATTTTGTCTGTACAGGCAGAAGATAACAGAGTGACATCTTTAAAGTGCAGAAAAAAACACTGTCAAACTGGGATTCTCTACCAAACAAAAATATCTTTCCAAATTTAAGGATAAATAAAGACTTTGTCAGACTAAAAAAAACTGAGAGAATTCATTTTCAGCAGACTTGCAATACAAAATGAAAAAAGTTAAAATAATTTGTTCAAGTAGAGGAAATATGATACCAGACAGACTTGGATCTACACAAAGAAATGAATAGATGTAGAAATAACATAAATGAGGGTAAATATAAAAATGTTAAGAAAAAAATTTAATTGCTACTAAATATAGTTGACTGCCTAATGCAAAAAATATAGCAATGTGTTTTGAGTTTATAACACGTATGGAGTAAAATACATGGAAACCATGGCACAAAAATGAAAGAGAGGAATTGAAAGTATGCCCTTGCAAAGCCCTTACTTTACACATGAGGTAGTTAATATTATTACAAGCTATACTGTGATTAAAGATAAATCCAAGGAAACCACAGAAAATTTAAAGAGTATAAATCATTAACAAATAATGGAGATAAATGAAATAAAATATTTATTATAAAAGCAAGAAGGATAAAAGTGGAGGTGGGAATAAACCTCAGATGTGACAAATAGAAACTAGCTGTAAAGGTGATGAATTTCAATTTAACCATATCAATAACATTAAATGTAAAGGGCCTAAACATAGCAATTAAACAGAATAGATAAAGAGCAAGAAAACAGCTGTCTACAAGAAAGCTACTTTAAATGTAAAGTCATATATATGTTAAAGTATAAGGCTGGGAAAAGTGCACACCATGTATATATCAATTAAAACAATCTGAGTTTGCCATATTAATATTACACAGAGTAAGCTTCAAAACAGGCAATTTTACCTGGGATAAAGAAGGACATTCATAGTAATAAAGGGATCCATTTGCCAATAAGGCATAATAATATTAAGTGTATATGTACCTAACAATGGGTTTCCAAATACGTGAGGTGAAAATTAATAGCACAGAGTGGAGAAATAAACAACTCCATAATGAGAGCAGATTTCAGTACTTCTCCCTCTCTCAGCAATCAACAGACTAAGTGGAAAGAAAATTAATAAGGATATAGAAGATTTGAATAACACTATCAATCACCTTCATGTTGTGGATATTTATAGAGCATTTTATCCCACAACAGCAGCATGCATATTTTTCTCAATATTATTTTCTCACGGAATATTCACAATAATGGGACATAGTGTGGGCCATAAAATAACCTTAACAACTTCAAAAGAATAGAAATAAAAAAGTATGTTGTTGAACCTAAAGGAATTAAACTGGAAATGAATTTCAGAAAGCTATCTGGAAATTTTCTAAATATTTAGAAATTCATTAAGATAGATTAAATTTTTACAATTAAAGTGTTTTTTTTTTTTTTTTTTTTTTTTTTTTTTTGACACAGTCTTGCTGTCACCCAGTCTGGGGTGCAGTGGTATGATCTCAGCTCACTGTAACCTCTGTCTCCTGGGTTTAAGCGACTCTCCTGCCTCAGTCTCCTGAGTAGCTGGGACTACAGGCGTGAGCCAATACACCTGGCTAATTTCTGTATTTTTAGTAGAGATGAGGTTTCACCATGTTGACCTGGCTGGTCTCGAACTCCTGACCTCAGGTGATCTGCCTGCCTCGGCCTCCCAAAGAGCTGGAATTACAATTGTGAGCCACTGTGCCCAGCCAAATTTTTATTTCTTTTTAAGTCCCTTAAAGAGAATGTGGAGTACTTCAGAAACTACATTTTATTTATTTGAAAGTAATTGTTTAAGAATTTGTGATAATTCAGATGAAGTCTAGGCTGACCCTTATATGATCATTTAAACAAGAATTTAATAATCTGGGAAACTTTGAAACTACCAAAAAGCTTCATTGTAAATTTCTTCAACATATTGCACACACTAGGTGCTCATTTAGTAATTTGGCTCATTAATTTTGTATTAATAAAAATCAAATTAGAATATTTAATGTATGAAATTTTTTGCATGCTATGTAGTCAAAAGTATGTATGTGCTAAGAACAAATGGTTATTTTTTATTACATTTACATAAAGGTAAGTTCTCAAATTTTACCTGAAATTAACCAAGTTCAAATTAATCAAATCCTTATATATTAAATTTTCTGTACTTTCTGATTATGCCATATGATGTATCTTAAAATAATACAACTGCATACCTTAGAAAAATATGTTGTAATAAAAATTAACTGTCAAAGGGACCTTTTGAAGGATTATTTTGAATGTTTAGATTTTCACTACATTTAGTCATTCAAGAAAGATAATTGCAGTGCTGTGTGTGAACCGTTGTGCTAGGAGGTGAGGGGTGAAGGCTCAAAGAATATTAGCTTTCATGTACTGTGTGCCAAGCACTGTACTCACACTCTATATATATATCATCTTGGTTAGCTCTTAATTGCTTCCTCAGGGTTATTATTTTGTCTGTTTTACAAATAAGGAAACAGAAGATCAGAGAGATTAATTAATTTTTATCCAGTCACACAGCCAGGGTACCAGGGATTTAAATACAGATTTGTCTGTTTCCAGAGCCTGCATTCCTAACTGCTTCCTAAGACATGGTCAAGTTTCCTTATGGATCTTGCACTATAAGGTAGTTGAGGAGACAAGATATGTATGCATATGAGTTAATTATAACACACAGCAGTCAGTAAAGGTTAAAGCAAATGGAGGAGTAAGTACCTAGAGAAATGGTGCCTACTGGTTAAGACCAACTGAGTTCAGAAACTGTTTCAGCATTTGGATGGTCTTGGGCAAGTTACTTAACCCCTTAACCTTTATTTTCCCATATGTGAAATTGGAAAAACACAGAGGCTATCTCATGAAGTATAACACAAGTTCCAAAAAAGCTGCTGTTAAAGATTAACCAAAATTATATCAAATGAAGCCCTTGGAACATAGTAAGCATTATAAGTAGTAGCTATAATTTCGCAACTGATTGACATCTTTCCACCCTACTAGATTAAGAGTTCCCATATGGGCAGGGAAAGATTTGTCTGATTTGCTCGTCATTTTATCACTAGGGTCAAGCCTGGTACCACAGTACTCAGCACAGGTTAAGGCCTAGCTAAATGAAAGATGCCAGATTCAGATGTGGCAGGTGAAGAGAGAGAGAGAGACAAAGAGAGAATTGTTAACTTCAGGAAACAGGGAGGACTTTACTTAGAAGAGAGAATATAAGCCAGTCCTTGGAAGACTTACGATTTTAAATAAATGGAGAGGAAAAATAAATGTGTATTGGGTAAGTAAAATGGCATTTGGAAAGCTAATAAGGTGGGAATAGAAAACTCATGTTTGAGTGACAATGAGTAGACCAACCTTGCTGATGTAGAGAATTCACGTAGGAGAGCAATAAAGACAGAAAGCTGTAAAAGGAGGCTGGGATTGAAATATTAAAGGGCTTTGGTGGTGGCAGGTGACTGTGGTCCCGGTTACTCAGGAGGCTGAGGCAGGAGAATGGCGTGAACCCGGGAGGTGGAGGTTGCAGTGAGTGGAGATCGCACCACTGTACTCCAGACTGGGCGACAGAGAGAGACTCCATCGAAAGAAGAAGAAGAAGGAGGAGGAGGAGGAGAAGGAGAAGGAGAAGGAGGAGGAGGAGGAGGAGGAGAAGAAAGAAGGAGAAGGAGAAAAGAAAGAAGAAGAAGGAAGAAGAAAAGAAGAAGAAGAAGAAGGAGGAGGAGGAGAGAAATACAGGGCTTTGAATGCCAGGCAACACAAGCAATCCTCCGATTTTTCTTCTTTCAGCCTTTGCATCCCAGAAAGAGCTTACATTTACTCCCTCTTCATTTTTTTTGAGGGTGGAGGAAACACAGGGTTCCAACCATTATATTTTGACACATATAAGCTACCCATTGCTGTTGTAACTAAGAAATATGATATGAATAGTCTTATAACATAGGTTTTGGTGCCAAGGCTAACAGGCTGTGCTAAGAACTTACCTATTCTATCTCCATAGACCGACTATAGAGGAGAGCATTAAAGCATTCATTTCTGCCTCCTTCTGAAAGATGCAGGGCTTAGGCAGCTCTGCAGGAGTTCAAATAAATTTCTCTCCCATGACATTGAAAATGAGGGAATAATCAATGAAAACTTCCCTAGCCTTGCTAGAGATCTAGACATTCAACTACAAGAAGCTCAAAGAACACCTGGGAAATTTATTGTGAAAAGATGATTACCTAGGCACATAGTCATCAGGTTATCTAAAGTCTAAACAGGATATAATCTTAAGAACTGTGAGGCAAAAGCATTAGGTAATCTTCAAAGAAAAATTTATCAGATTAACAGCAGATTTCTCAGCAGACACCCTACAAACTAGAAGGGATTGGGGTCCTACTTCTAGCCTCCTTAAACAAAACAATTATCAGTCAAGAATTTTGTATCCAGTGAAACTAAGTTTCATAAATGAAGGAAAAATATGGTCTTTCTCAGACAAACAAACACTGACAGAATTTACCAAACTAGCACTACAAGAACGGCTAAAAGGAGCTCTAAATCTTGAAACATATCCTCAAAATACACCAAAATAGAATCTATTAAACCATAAATATCACAGATCCTATAAAATAACACAATGAAAAAAAAAGCTATTCAGGCAACAAATAGCACAATGAATAGAATAGTACTTCACATCTTAATACTAGTATTGAATGTAAGTGGCCTAAATGCTCCACTAAAAAGATACAGAATGGATAAGAACTTATCAACCTAGCATTTGCTGTCTTTAAGAGATTCACCTGACACATAAGGACACACATAAACTTAAAGGGATTGAAAAACATATCCATGCAAAGAGACACCAAACGCTAGCAGGAGTAGCTATTTTTTTTTTTTTTTTTTTTTTTTTGGTTTGTTTTGTTTTGTTTGAGATAGAGTCTTGCTCTGTTACCCAGGCTGGAGTGCAGTGGCACATTCTCAGCTCACTGCAACCTCTGCCTCTTAGGTTCAAGTGATTATCCTGCCTCAGTCTCCCCAGTAGCTAGGATTACAGGCACCTGTCACCATGCCCAGCTAATTTTTGTATTTTTAGTAGAGACAGGGTTTCACCATGTTGGCCAGGCTGGTCTCAAACTCCTGACCTCAAGTGATACAACCACCTTGGCCTCCCAAAGTGCTGGGATTACAGACAGAAGCCACCATACCCAGCAGGAGAATCTATTCTTCTATGAGACAAAACAAACGTGAAAGCAACAGCAGTTTAAAAAGTCAAAGAGGAACAATATACAATGAAAAAAGGACTACTCCAACAGAAACTATCACAATTCTAAATATATATGCATGTAACACGTGAGTTCCCCAATTTATTTAAAAATTATCACTAGATCTATGAAATGAGATAGATAGCAACATAGTAATAGTGGGGGACTATAGTACTCCACTGACAGCACTAGACAAGTCATCAAGAGAGAAATCAAGAAA
>NC_045451.1:28224665-28317218 GCF_002776525.5 Piliocolobus tephrosceles | reverse complement strand
ACTGACTATTGGCCACATATACATCTTCTTTTGAAAAGTAATTGCTCATACCCTTTGTCCACTTTTTAACGAGGTTGTTTTTCTACTGTAAATTTGTTCAAATTCCTTATAGATGCTGGATTTTGGACCTGTGTTGTATGCATAGTTTGCAAAAATATTCTCCCATTCTGTAGATTGTCTGTTTACTCCGATGATAGTTTCTTTTGCCATACAGAAGTTCTTTAACTAGATCCCATTTGTCAATTTTTGCTTTTGTTGCTATTGCTTTCGGTATCTTTGTCATGAAATATTTGCCTGTGCCCACATTCTGAATGGTATTGCCTAGGTTGTCTTAGAGAGTTTTTACAGTTTTTGGTTTTACATTTAAGTCTTTAATCCATCTGGAGTTGATTTTTGTATATGGTGTAAGGAAGGGGTCCAGTTTCAATCTTCTGCATAGGGCTAGCCAGTTATTCCAACACCATTTATCGAATAGGGAATGCTTTCCTGATTGCTTGTTTTTGTCAGGTGTGTTGAATATCACATAGTTGGAGGTGGGCAGTCTTATTTCTGGGTTCTCTATACAAGAACAGAGTATCTCTAATCCGCTGCTCTTTGTAGCACAATATACTTTGGCTGACTTTAGCTTGTAATGATTTATCTTCCTTCTTCAGTAATATTATTATCATCTAAAGATTTCTTCCTCCCCTACCAGGCTACTTCTCAAAAATACTCTTTTGTAAAAACTACTTAGATTTTTTATCACCAGTAAAGAAATACTGACGTGTACTAATACTTTTAGTTGATGAGGAGAAGAGATTAAATGTGATCAACGACTTCTGAAGGAAAAGGAATATAGGCAAGGACAAGTCTGAGCTTACAGATTGCACACTTTCTAGAAAGTTCAAGTTCATTGCCTCCCCACCAGTATGTGTACTGAAGTAGAAGTCCCGCTATTAATGTCTCAAGATATTTAGTCCACAACCAGAAATACTTCCTTGTGGGCAGGGAAATTTACTAGAATACAGAGGGGCATTAAGCAGCATTGTGTGTTAGAGTCACTGCACCCTTGAGCTATTGAGAAAAAAGGTATTCCATCTGAACACAAATAAATGGAAAATAAGGCAGCAAAATGGCATCACATCTTAAGTACACTTCACTTACAGGTGACTTTAGAAAGATCTTATTTTTCCACCACCATCCTCGCCAGTATCACACACCCACTGTGCCCCACAACACACACACATGCAGCTCCACCATCTCACTTAATCTTCACAATAAATATATATTTATTTAATCTATATTAAGATTAAAGAGGATGAATAAAAAACAAATAAACTCAGGGAACAATCAGGAAGAGTATCAAATGATCTACCTATACATCATTCACTAGTAGGTATATAACAACCTGGCATGTCCAAATTTCTGTTGTAGACTCTCTTTTAATCTAGCTTGGCAAGCATCTAAATTTTAGTCCATAAGAGAAATGCTTCTGTTGCCATAAATATAAATTGTATATACCACACTACATAGAAAAAAATTGAAATTTTAAGAGTAAATTTGGCCATATGCCATTTTTGCTTTATGCCTGACACCTCAAAATTTTGACTCCAGGCAAAATGCATATTTATTACCTGCACAAGTGGAGCCTTAACACAAAAGTCTTAATGTCTGGGTTGAGATGTTCACATTTCATCTATAAGGTTGGGGGATGTTATAAATTCCTGAGCTAGCAAATATTACAAAATATTTTTAAGAGCATTAATCTAGTGACTGTGCCAGAGATACATAGGAAGGGGGAGTCAGGGATAGACTAGAAGAGGAGATATCAATTTATAGATCACTTCAATAATCTGGGCATGCAATAAAGACATCCTAAATTAGGATGGTTGTAGAAATATAAAGGAAGAAGGAAGAATTGCAAGACTCGGGTTGTGAAAGAAAATACTGATAATGTAGCATAGTTATTAAAAGCAAAGCCCTTTCTATTTTAAAGATTTGGATTAAATTCTAGTTATTACTACCATCTAATCATGTAACAACAATTTATTTATCACCGCCATGATGATTAATTTCATATGCCAGCTTGACTGGGCCACAAAGTGCCCAGACATTTGACCAATTATTTTGAGTATGTCTGTGAGGGTGTTTCTGGATGGATATTAGCCTTTGAATCAGTAGACTGCATAGAGCCAATTGACCTCCCTTGTGTAGATGGGTCTCATCTGATCAGTTAAAGACCTGAATTACAAAAAAAAAAAAAAAGCCTGAGTAAGTGGTAACTCCTCCTGCCTGACTGCCTTGTGTTGGGATATTGATTTTTTTTTCCAACAGACCTGAATTGAAACAATGGCTCTTGAGTCTTAAGCCTGCCAGCTTTGGGACTGGAGCTTACACTATTAGCTCTCCTTGTTTTTAGGTCTATGGACTCAGATTGGAACTACATGTTGAGAAAGTTCCAAGATCTGCAGCATCATTTGAGCCAATTCCTTACAATAAATCTCTTTCTTGGGGGATCTGGCAAGATGGCCCAATAGGAACAGCTCCCATCTACAGCTCCCAGCGAGACCATCACAGAATGTGGGTGATTTCTGTATTTCCAACTGTGAGACAACTGGAACCCCAGCAAAAGAGAACCATTCACTCCTGTGGAAAGGTGGATGAAGCTAGAGAGCCAAGTGGTCTTGTTCAGCGGGTTCAACTCCCATGGTGTCCAGCAAGCTAAGAACCACTGGCTTGAAATTTCTCGCTGCCAGCACAGCCCTCTGAATTTGACCTGGGACCAACGAGTTTGGTGGGGGAGGGGATCCACCATTACTAAGGCTTGAGTAGGCAGTTTTTCCCTGACAGTGCTAAAGAGGCTCAGAAGTTCGGACTGAATGGAACTCAACACAGCATAGCAAAGCAGCTGTGGCCAGCCTACATCTCTAGATTCCTCTTCACTGGGCAGGGCATCTCTGAAAGAAAGCAGCCCTAGTCAGGAGCTTACAGATAAAACTCCCATCTTCCCAGGACAGCGCACCTGGGGGATGGGGCAACTGTGGGCATAGTTTCAGGGGACTTAAACAGTTTTGCCTGCCAGCCCTGAAGAGAGCAGTGGATCCTGACAGGGAAGGTTCTCCTAGCACAGAGCTCCAGCTCTGCTAAGGGACAGACTGCTTCATCAAGTGGGTCCCTGACCTCCATGCCTCCTGACTGGGAGAGACCTCCCAACAGGAGTTGACAGACACCTATACAGGAGAGCTCTGGCTGGCATCAGGGCCATGCACCTCTAGGACAAAAATTCCAGAGGAAGGAGCAGGCAGCAATCTTTGCTGTTCTGCAGCCTCCACTAGTAATACCCAGGCAAATAGGATCTGGAGTGGAACTCCAGCAAACTGCAGTAGACCTACAGCAGAGGGGCCTCATTGTTAGAAGGAAAACAAACAAACATAAAGCAATAACATCAATATCAACAAAAAGGACCCCCACACAGAACCCCATCCAAAGGTCATCAGCCTCAAAGAACGAAGGTAGATAAATCCACTAAGATGAGGAAAAAACAGTGCAAAAATGCTGAAAATTTAACAACCCAGAATGCCTCTTCTCCTCCAAACTATCACAAATCCTCTCCAGTAAGGGCACAAAAATGAACACAGAATGAGCTTGAGGAATTGATGGAAGGAGGCTTCAGAAGGTGGGTAATAACAAACTCCTCTGAGCTAAAAAAAAAAAAAAAAAAAAAAAAAGCGTGTTCTAACCCAATGGAAGGAAGCTAACAACCTTGAAAAAAGGCTACATGAACTAATAACTAGAATAACCAGGGTGAGAACATAAATGACCAGATAGAGTTGAAAAGCACAGCACAATAACTTCATGAAGTATAAACAAGTATCAATAGCCAAATCGATCAAGTGGAAGAAAGGATATCAGAGACTAAAGGTCAACTTACCGAAATAAGGTGTGAAGACAAGATTAGAGAAAAAAGAATGAAAAGGAACAAAGCCTCCAAGAAATAAGGGACTATATGAAAAGACCAAACCTACGATTGATTAGGGTCCCTGAAAGTGATGGGGAGAATGGAATCAAGCTGGAAAACACATTTCAGGATACTATCCAGGAGAACTTCCTCTACCTAGCAAGACAGGCCAACATTCAAACCTAGGAAATACAGAGAACACTACTAACATACTACTTTAGAAGAGCAACCCCAAGATACATAGTTGTCAAATTCTCCAATGTTGAAATGAAGGAAAAAATATTAAGGGCAGCCAGAGAGAAAGGTCAGCTTACATACAAAGGATGGCCCAACAGACTAACAGCAGATCTCTCTGCAGAAACTCTACAAGCCAGAAGAGAATGGGGACCAACATTCAACATTCTTAAAGAGTTTTCAACCCAGAATTTCATATCCAGTCAAACTAAGCTTCATAAGTGAAAGAGAAGTAAAATCCTTTACACACAAGCAAATGCTGGGGGATTTTGTCACCACCAGGCCTGCCTTACAAGAGCTCCTGAAGGAAGCACTAAACATGAAAAGGAAAAACTGGTACCAGCCACTTCAAAAACATGCCAAATTGTAAAGACTATCGATGCTAGGAAGAAACTGCATCAACTAATGAGAAAAATAGCCAGCTAACATCATAATGACAGGATGAAATTCACAGATAACAACATTAACTTTAAATATAAATGAGTTAAATGCCCCTGTTAAAAGACACAGACTGGCAAATTGGATAGAGTCAAGACCCATCAGTGTGCTGTATTCAGGAGACCAATCTCACATGCAGAGACACATATAGGCTCAAAATAAAGAGATGGAAGAAGATTTACCAAGCGAATGGAAAGTGAAAAAAAAGCAGGGGTTGCAATCCTAGCCTCTGATAAAACAGACTTTAAACAAAGAACAAAAAAGACAAAGAAGGGCATTACATAATGATAAAGGGATCAATGCTACAAGAAGAGCTAAGTATCGTAAATGTATATGCATCTAATACAGGAGCACTCAGATTTATAAAACAAGTTCTTAGGGATCTACAAAGAGACTTAGACTCCCACACAATAATAGCTGGAGACTTTTGGACTCCACTGTCAACATTAGACAGATCAACGGAGACAGAAAATTAACAAAGATATTCAGGACTTGAGCTCAGTGCTAGACCAAGTGGACCTAATAGATACCTACAGAAATCTCCACCCCACATCAACAGAATACACATTCTTCTCAGCACCACATAGTACTTATTCTAAAATTGATCACATAATTGGAAGTAAAACACTCCTCAGCAAATGCAAAAGAACAGAAATTATAACAAACATTTTCTCAGACCACAGTGCAATCAAATTACAACTCAAGATTAAGAAACTCACTCAAAACTGCACAACTACATGGAAACTGAACAACCTGCCCCTGAATGACTACTTAGTAAATAATGAAACTAAGGCAGAAATAATGAAGTTCTTTGAAACCAATGAGAACAAAACGACAACGTTCCAGAATCTCTGGGACACAACTAAAGCAGTGCTGGTAGAGAAATTTATAGCACTAAATGCCCGCAGGAGAAAGTGGGAAAGATCTAAAATCTAAACCCTTACATCACAATTGAAAGAACTAGAGAAGCAAGAGCAAACACATTCAAAAGGTACCACAATACAAGAAATAACTAAGATCAGAGCAGAACTGAAAGAGAGACATGGAAAACCCTTCAAAAAATCAATGCATCCAGGAGCCGGTTTTTCAAAAATATTAACAAAATAGATAGACCACTAGCCAAACTAATAAAGAAGAAAAGAGAGACAAATGAAATAGACACAATAAAAAATGATAAAGGAGATATCACCACTGATCCCACAGAAATAGAAACTATCATCAGAGAATACTATAAATACCTCTATGCAAATAAACTCGAAAATCTTGAAGAAATAGGTAAGTTCTTGGACACACACATCCTCCAAAGACAGAATCAGGAAGAATTTGAATCCCTGAATAGACCAATAACAAGTTATGAAATTGAGGCAATACCAACCAGAAAAAGCCCAGGACCAGACAGATTCACAGCCAAATTCCACCAGAGGTACAAAGAGGAGCTGGTACTGTTCCTTTTGAAACTATTCCAAACAATGGAAAAAAAGGGACTCCTCCTTAACTCATTCTATGAGGCCAGCATCATCCTGATACCAAAACCTGGCAGAGGCACAGAAAAAACAAGAAAGAAAATTTCAGGCCAATATCACTGATGAACCTTGGTGCAAAAATGCTCAATAAAATACTGGCAAACAGATTCCAGTGGCACATCAAGAAACTTATACACCATGATCAAATCGGCTTCATCCTCGGGATGCAAGTCTGGTTCAATATACACAAACCAGTAAGTATAATCCATTACATAAGAAGACCAATGACAAAAACCACATGATTATCTCAATACATGCAGAAAAGGCCTTCAATAAAATTCAACACCCTTTAGGCTAAGAACTCTCAATAAACTAGGTATTGATGGAACATATCTCAAAATAATTAGAGCTATTTATGACAAACCCACAGCCAACATCATACTGACTAAGCAAAACTGGAAACATTCCTTTTGAAAACTGGCAGAAGACAAGGATGTTCTCTCTCACCACTCCTATTCAACATAGTATTGGAAGTTCTGGCCAGAGCAATCAGGTAAGAGAAAAAAAAAATAAAGAGTATTCAAATAGGAAAAGAGCAAGTCAAATTGTCTGTTTGCAGATGGCATAATTGTATATTTAGAAAATCCCATCGTCTCAGCCCTGAAATTCCTTAAGCTGATAAACAACTTCAGCAAAGTTTCAGTATACAAAATCAATGTGCAAAAATCATAAGCATTCCTATACACCAATAATAGATAAATAGAGAGCCAAATCATGAGTGAATTCCCATTCACAATTGCTACAACGAAAATACAAGACCTAGGAATACAACTTACAAGGGACATGTAAGAGTTCTTCAAGGAGAACTACAAACCACTGCTCAAGGAAATAAGGCAGGACACAAACAAATAGAAACAGATTCCAAGTTCAAGGATAGGAAAAATCAGTATCATAAAAATGGCCATACTGTCCAAAGTAATTTACAGATTCAATGCTATTCCCATCAAGCTACCGTTGACTTTCTTCACAGAATTGGAAAAAACTACTTTAAAGTTCATATAGAACCAAAAAACAGCCTGTATAGCCAAAACAATCCTAAGCAAAAAGAACAAAGCTGGAGGCAGCATGCTACCTGACTTCAAACTATACTACAAGACTACAGTACCCAAAACAGCATGGTACTGCTACCAAAACAGATATATAGACCAATGGAACAGAACAGAAGCCTCAGAAATAACACTTCTGCAACTATCTGATCTTCAACAAACCTGACAAAAACTAGCAATGCAGAAAGCAATCCCTATTTGATAAATGGTGCTAGGAAAACTGGATACCCATATACAGAAAACGGAAACTGGGCCCCTTCCTTTAACCTTATACAAAAATTAACTCAAGATGGATTAAAGACTTAGATCTAAAACCTAAAACCATAAAAGCCCTAGAAGAAAACCTAGACAATACATTTCAGGACACAGGCATGGGCAAAGACTTCATGACTAAAACACCAAAAGCAATGGCAACAAAAGCCAAAATTGACAAATGGGATCTAGTTAAACTAAGGAACTTCTGCTCAGCAAAAGAAATTGTCATCAGAGTAAACAGACACCCTATGAAATGGGAGAAAATGTTTGCAATCTATCCATCTGACAAAGGTCTAATATCCATAATCTACAATAAACTTAAACAAATATACAAGAAAAAACAACAACCCCATCAAAAAGTAGGTGAAGGATATGAACAGGCACTTCTCAAAAGATGACATTTATGTGTCCAACAAACATATGAAAAAAAAAAACTCATCACCACTGGTCATTAGAGAAATGCAAATCAAAATGAGACACCATTTTACATCAGAATGACAATCATTAAAAAGTCTGGAAACAACAGATACTGGTAAGAATGTGGAAAAATAGGAACACATTTACACTGGTGGTGGGAGTCTAAATTAGTTCAACCATTGTGGAAGACAGTGTGGTGATTACTCAAGGATCTAGAACCAGAAATATCATTTGACCCATCAATCCCACTACTGGGTATATATTCAAAGGATTATAAATCATTCTACTATAAGGACACATGCACATGTATGTTTACTGCAGCACTGTTTACAATAGCAAAGACTTGAAACCAACCCAAATGCCCATAAATGATAGACTGGATAAAGAAAATGTGACACATATACACCATGGAATACTACGCAGCCATGAAAAAAGAATGAGTTCATGTCCTATGCAGGTACATACATAAAGCTAGAAACCATCATTCTCAGCAAACTAACACAGGAACAGAAAACCAAACACTGCATGTTCTCACTCATAAGTGGCAGTTGAACAATGAGAACACATAGACCCAGGGAGGGGAACATAAAACTGGAGCCTGTCAGCAGGTGGGGGGCAAGGGGAGGGAGAGCATTAGAACAAATACATAATGCATGAGGTGCTTAAAACCTGTATGATGGGTTGAGAGGAGAAGAAAACCACCATGGCACATGTATACCTATGTAACAAACCTGCATGTTCAGCACATGTATCCCAGAACTTAAAGTAAAATAAAAAATAAATCTCTTTCTCTCTCTCTATATATATATACACACTTATATTCTATATATATTCTATATATATATCCTATTAGTTCTGTTTCTCTGAAGAACTCTAATATGTTCACTAAGCTTTATTTTTCCTTTATGTACAATGACTTCTATACATTTACTCAGTTTTATTGAAAGGATTAAAATGACATAATGTATGTCTGTGTGATTATATATAATGTATATATATCATGTAATGATACAATATAGCATAATGTATGGTGTTTTAAAAAAATAGTGAAATCAAAGCTTTTGAAAAAAGCTCATTTAAGTGATGTAGATAGAGTTGCTTTAATATATGGGTTTCTTATGTAATAACCCCTGCAAGTACTTGAGGTTTAGGTGAGGAAAAAGAGGGCCAGATGTGTGGCAAGTCTTTTCACGAACCATTAATGTTCCCTGAACTGTCTTTCAGATTAGTCAGATCTTCAAAATAATTGCTGGAGGGATAGAAGAAAATATCTTGCAATTATGTAGTTGTACTACAAAAACAATCAGAGGCAGATCCCAATGCTGCTGGAAGATGTACCAAAACCTGAAGATAACTTTGGTTCAGTGGAGTGGCCAAGACGCTCTCCCCACCTCTGCACACCCTCTTGAGGAAGGACATGATGCCTAAATACGAATTCAATTCCAATCATAAGTTCATGCTCACTGAAACTTCCTCCTCACTGCAAAGCTCCGGCTTCAGAGAATTTTCTCTGCTAAATTCTCTCATAAGGAACATAGAAAACTCTGGCTGCCTTCCTCACTTAGTGTTGAGGAAGATAGAGTAAACTACCTTAGATATTTCCTTTCCTTTAGATTTCCCATTCTCCATAGCCACCTCCTCTGTTTTCACTCCAGTTCACTCCATAACGACACTGGAGATTCCGACTAATATCTCATGTTCTGGACAAGGAACGCACTATCAATTTTATAATTCCAAAACGTATCTAGAAGACTCTGCCATTTCTCTCCCCTAAGACTCAACTCAGCTGGATGGTAGATTCAGGCTCCCTTCCTAGGATAAACACCAGGTTCAGTGTATATTTCCATAACATCCCTCCTTCTCTCCCCGTCCCATAGGATATGTACCAAGGCAAGAATGGGGAAAAGTACCTCATTCATTGTCATGATTTGTTTTGTTTTGAGACAGGGTCTCACTCTGTCACCCAGGCTGGAGTGCAGTGGTGAGATCTTAGCTCAATGTAACCTCTGCCTCCCAGGTTCAAGCGATTCTCCTGCCTCAGCCTCCTGAGTAGCTGGGACTACAGGCACACACCACCATACCCAGCTAATTGTTGGATTTTTAGTAGTGATGGGGTTTCACCATGTTGGTCAGGCTGGTCTTAAACTCCTGACTTCAAGTGGTCCACTCACCTCGGCTTCCCAAAATGATGGGATTACAGGCATGAGCTGCCGCACTTGGCCGTGATTTCTTTCCAAAGCTGGTACTACATGTATGATACAAGCTTTGTAACTTGATTTGTTTGAAGCTTTGATTTTGATACTCCAAGCCAAGCTTTTAGAAATTATAAAACTTTACTTTTTTTTTTTTTTGGCAGGGGGTACTGAGTCTCATTGTGTAGCCCAGGCTGGAGTGCAGTGGTATGACCTCAACTCACTGCAACCTCCACCTCTGGGTTCAAGCAATTCTTTGCCTCAGCCTCCTGAGTAACTGGGATTACAGGTACCTGCCACCATGCCTGATTAATTTTTGTATTTTTAGTAGAGATGATGTTTCACCATCTTGGCCAGGCTGGTCTCGAACTCCTGACCTCATGATTCCCCCACCTCAGTCTCCCAAAGTGCTGGAATTACAGGTGTGAGCCACTGCACCCTGCCAAAACTTTATGTTCTTAAAACATTCAACTTGTACAAACCAGAAGCCTCATTGTTCAGGACTATTGTCTCTGCTTTGCAATACAAAAGTTGAACATCTTGCTTCTTACATTTGCATTTTCTATAATAAAAAAATTCTGCCAAGGATAGTGGCCTTCTCAGTAATTTAATCATAATATGGATAAAATAAAGAGTAGAAAAAGCACTTAGATTATGTTTATCTTCAGGGTGCCCCATATATTACTGTGCCACACATTAAACAGACATAATGTTTATCTTTGGAGTGCCCCATGCAGCCCTTCCTTATTTGTCCTATTTATACCTTGTCTTCTTTGCCAAGTGGCATACACCATCATGTTACTGGCTTCTACCAAATCAAAGATTTGAGCTAAAAGCAAAACCCAAATCTGGAGTAATGAAATTCCCAGAATCAATTAGCCTCTGAGGAGGCATATTTTAGACCAAGAAGTGTTCCCAGAATTCTAAAAATTACACCAATAGACACCTATTTCTCCACCAGATATTCCAACTATGCGTTAGAACTCCTATTTCTTTGATCAAAGTTTATTGTTTCAAATCCCACTTTTAAGTGATGTAGAAGAATACACATTGTACACAACACATTCTAATAGGAAGTAAAGTATGGTAACACGAAAGTAGACTCCTAATTAAAGTATTTGAAATTAAAGTATAATTGTAAACCATACGTGTTAAACTGAAAAGATATGACCATGTAGAACCCACTGGGGTGTCAGTTTTATCTAAAGTTTGTTTTAGGGCAACTATTAAAGTGTGCAGGCATTTTATGGTTGAGAAAGATTTCAAAGAGCCACAAAAGTTTAGGTTATAATATCATATGTTAATAAATTGAAGAAAATGGCTGGAATCGATACAATGAAGGTCAAATAAGGTTGATAAAATGTGGAATAGAGCAAAGATATAAAATGAACAATCATATGGGAATATCTAAGGTAAGTCACAGTCGCAGAAATAATGATTCAGACAGACTGCAATGAATGTAGATCAACCTTGAATGTTGACTTCTTTCCACACCTAAAAGGCAAATGACTTCAATAAGAAGTACAAATAGAAATATTACAGATTCACATACATAATATTTAGATATTGTATACAGTGATTTTGAAACAGTATCAAAATCATAAATTAAATGTACTCCAAGAATCAAAGGCCATTCAGAATAGAACAAAATGAGGCTTTTTTATGTAATTAAATGGAAAACTTCTCAAGAAAGAAAGTTTAACAGGAGAAACCACTTGCCAGAAATATGCAACTAAGTTGCTCATACACTCTTAATTCTCAGAAAATGTGAGATGATAAATACATGATACTTTAGGATGTGTATCCTAATTTTTTTTTACACAGCAATAAGTAACCAATACAAGTGTTAGTTATATGATAAAGGAATCTGTAGTACATTTATAAGGTTATTCTAAACATAAATAAATTTGTTAAAGCTTATTTTCCCACCTCATAAGTGAAGCTTTTTCAATAACTGAAAAGTAGAACAGTTGCTAGGATGAAATAGTAATAAAATACTGATTAAAACATAAATTTTTTTTTAAATACGTGGTTCTGTCAATGGGATCAGTAACTGGTGACAAATATAACTGTTTTTAAAAGTGAAAATGGCCATTATTAAAAGTCAGGGACTTTGGATGTAAAGAGGGATTTTTTTTTTCAAAGAATGTGATTAGGTAATAGTCTTAAAATTTTAGATTAATAAATTTTTTGGCCAATGAATAATATAGCAACATAAGACTTGACAGAGGGGGTAAAGACAATAAAGAAAATTGATACTGATATTCTAGTAAAAAATAACTTTTGGGGAGACAGATGAAGCATAATGAAAATTATGCTCATCATGACAGTATAGGGAAAAACAGGTAATATTCAAACATTAACCAATATAAATCTTTCCTCTTCTGAATTTATACCCACAATGAGCAACAGAACATGAGATGTATTGCTTCCATAAATTGACAAATGGTGTTTTTTGATTATCACTGAGTACCAAACACCATGATGATCATCAGACTACTAAAATAATGCTACTATAGTGTCAACTCACATTCATGTGGTGCCTCACTGTCGGTAGATCTTTTCAGTTTGGCTTTCTCCATCTGTCTCAAATGACTGCTAATTGTCCACAGACACCTTGTTCTCTTGATCTCTGACTTTACACTCCTTAAATTCTGCATTTTGAGACCATATTAACTAATTAGCTTAATCAGCATTGGTTCTTGTCAATGTATCACACAAGTTTTGCTGGTAATTTTGAGAATGTTTTTCAAATCAAGCTGTGCAATGACATGGAGCAATGCTAATGATACTCTCGAGGGGTGCTGTAAAGTTCTCAAAATAAAATTAATCTTTTATTTCAAAACTAATCTGGATACTACTTCCAGACCTGCTGTCACAATGTATGGGATGCAAGAGGGTAGTTATAAAATGAACAAATGAAAGGGCATGAGGATCACAAAACAATAAAGCATCATAGCTCTGTGGCAAAGTGTTTATTTCAAGGAAACTTTTAAAATAGCACTGAAAAAGAGGTATAAAATAATTTGAGAACGACTACTTATCTCTGAACTGGGAGTCATAGAGCTACCAGAAAGATCCTGACTTCGAGAAATACAACTTTAATGGAAAAGACTAACAAAAATTAAATGAGAACACTATAAAAAGTGACATACGTAATATTCATAAACTATGTTAACTATGTAATATTCAAAATGTATACCACAGAAGCTTAGAACAGGGAGAGATCAGTGGCTATATCAGTACCTTAAGAGAAGGAAGACCACTGTCTGTATGGTAGAGAAGAGCAAGATACGGGATCTTTTTACATTCCTGGAAAAAAAGATCAGTATAAATCAGGAAATGCATGCAGAGATGTACAGAGCAGGTGAGGGCTCCTGTGGGTGAGAATACTTAAACATAATGAAAATCTTCAGAAAGCCAAGATGATATCAGATTATGAACGGTCATCAAAAACCTCACAGTTTAGGTCAGATACAATGGCAATATGAAATGATTATAAGTCATCAAGTGAGAAAACAACATAATAAAAGTTTTGATAAAAAAGGCTAAGCCTTGCAGAGGGATATTTTCAAAGCTCTGAATTCTAGTCTAGTCACAGCATCACTGTGCAAACTGGATGAAATCACAATATTCTCAAGGCCTGAGTGTAGCCTCAGGGTCAGCCACATGTATGCTTTATGCATACAGATGATACTGCTGGGACATCATTAATAGAACACATGCTTTGGGTTAATTTTAAGTAGGTAGATGTTATTTGTAGCACACCCAGGGAAAAGCAAGTCTTCTTAATGAAATACTCACCCAAGGATGCTGCCAACATCATTGCCCACTTATGCAATGGTATCTGGGGAGAAAGTTCAGTGCACTCTGCCCATTTTAAATCTGTATTTACAATACTGGCAATAATTTTTTTTAACTTGGGAATTTATAGAAATGACATGTCTCCAACAGATTGGGAATGACTAAACCCATGCAATGAAAACTGTAAGTTTTGATGCAGTTAATTTTATTGATATAAAACAAACTGGAAATAGTAACTTGCAATTCTTCACCAAAAGGGGTAAAATGGTATGCTTAAGGGAAGGAGTTCTGTTAAGTTCGTATTTCTTCTTCTCCAGGTCCTATTTCTAAGCTCCCTTCCACTTTTGTCATCTCGTATGTGATAAGTTGCTGCAAATATGTCCAAAGATGAGTTTAGAGAGAATCTTTATTAATTTTATTGATAAGAAGACAGTTCAATACCCACTGCAAAAAAAAAAAAAAAAAAAAAAAGTCTTTCACTGGTTGCTTGGGGGAGAAGAGATTCTCTGACTTTTTACGCTTCTGCAGATTCAGCTTTTTGATTGTAGTACTCTGCTAATCAGCCTGCCTTTCTCTTCTGCCTGAACTGCCGCAATTCGAGTTTTCAGGAGCCTCCATACTGATATCATCTTTGCTTTCTGAAGATATTTCCATTCCATTCAGGTATTCTCTTCCACAGCCAGACCTCACCTGCTCTACACATTCCTGCATTCATTATTTGATATAATCCAGTCTATTTTCCAACCTCCTCTTATTTTGGTTGAAAGAATAACTTCAAGACTGAAGTCCACATTTAAAAAGCAACCCTCCACTAGACAGAAGCATCCCAAAATTATACTTCTTATGTGATATTATTAAACGCTTTTTCTAATTGTAAAGATCAGGATTTTTGTTGCCATTTAACCATTTCACATCCAATGTAGCCCAATGAAACCTTTTTTTCCCTTTCTTTCAAAGGCACGTATTTATAAAATTGTGAAACGTTTTGAAGTTAAGTATGCAGCTGATCACAGCTCTCCCCTTAGCAACAGACTGATTCACCCTCCAATTTGCCATATGGGTTAACAAATGACCCATAAAATCTTTGTCAGTCACTAATGCTAAAAGAGAATATCAACTAGCCTAGGCATTTTAACTGAAAAAAAGAAAAATGTCCACATGCCCACATATGTTTATTTACTGAAATGGCATGCAAGAACCTCTTTCATTGATTAATTTAGTCATTGGATGTTTATTAAACAAACATTATGTGTCAAGCACTGTGGCTAAAAATTACCTCCAGTAGACACTATATGCTAAGCTAAGAAAAGAACTGATTCAGAAATATTCTTCTGAAATCATACAAAGCCCTGAATATACTCTCAGGAAAAGAAAATGTGGTTTACTAACAGTACATTACAGATAAATGGGATCAATCCAAGAAGTTTCACTTTAGTGGAAAAGGAAAAGAAGGAAAAAAGAGAGAGATTATCCTATTAGTTCTTAAAGCCACCACTGGTCTACCATATCACTTCTTAGAGCTCACATCCTTGTCAGTTACCAAGGGCATGATCTCAGTAACTAAAACAGATGTAATAAATGCAGAGCAGTAGAAAACACACATAGGGAGTTTTAAGGTGAGGTCATTTACCCATGCTGTGAAAAACGGAAATCTCTGTGGTACACGCATATCATGTGGGCTCTTCTGTTTGACAACTCATCCACTTAAAATTTTTTATTTCATTTTAGGCATAATAAGTAAGTTGCTCTCAAAGCCCTCAATTGCTAATTGGTCTACTTTAAAATGAAGTAATGTTCTGTTTCTTATGGTGGGTGCTGTATTTGAAATGCACTAGTATTCATTTTTACATGCTTAATCATGTAAAATTTCATTTCAAACTCAATCATTTAGCCTGGCAAATTTCTAGCTGATGAAAATGTCAAACACAAAAAGATACAAATGTTTAATCAGTTAAGTACCTTAAGTTTTTGACAAATACTAACCTTACTTGTTGAACACTTGCTGCAAGAACTCAGAGTTTTCTTAAAAACAGAAATGGAGAAAATCAGCCTCACTAAATACATGATCCCTCATCTCCTAGGCTAAGTCAGATCTTTGCTCATGTCTCATTCTGAGTCTCTTCTCTGTGAAGGGTCATTTCTCTATTGTGTTTTGCTTGTATTGACTATATGTTAAATAAAAAAGAGAACTAAGGAAGAAGGAAGGCTTAGGTATTATGGGTAAATGAATGTGAGACTCTGAATAACAAATTTTTCGTCTTCTGGCCTATGCTCACTCATCAGCAAAAGTAGGAGATTGAATCAAATGACCTCTTAGATGCTATATTAGTTATGGCTCTCCAGAAAAAAATATACACACATATATATAATATATATGTATATATTTATATTTATGTGTACATGCACATATATATATTTGTGTATATATGTGTGTATATGTACATATATGTGTGTATATATATATATATGCATGCATATATATATGCACACACATACACACACAGAGGTACACACACACACACACACACACAGAGGTAGACAGAGGCAGAGGTAGAGAGAGAATTATGAGGAATTCTCTCAAGCATTTATGAGGGCTGAGATGTCCCAGGATCTACTGTCTGCATGCAGGAGACCCAGCAATGCTGGTGGTGTAATTCAGTACAAGTTCAAAGGCCAGAGAAGTAGGGAGGCTGATGGTGTAAATCCCTGTCTGAGAGCAGGAGAATATGAGATAAGATGCCCCTATTCAAGCAGTGAGGCAGAAAACAAAATGGCATGAATTCCTCCTTCCTCTGCCTTTTGTTCTATTCCAGCACTTAAGAGATTAGATGATATCCACCCATATTATGGAAAGCAATCTATTTTAGAGTACAAGGATTCAAATACTGATGTCATCTGGAAACCGCCTCACAGGCACACCTAGACATAATGTTTAATGTGGGGACCCTATGACTCAATCAAGTTGCCACATAAAATTAATCATCACAGATGCTTTCAGTTCATTCCTTCTATGGATTCAATTTGTAAAGTCATTTCCCTCTTCCTTTCTTCCTTACTTCCTTATTTTCTTCCTTCCTCCTTATGGAAAAAATTTTGGAGGAAGAAAACCACATCAACTTTTTTTTCATTTTCTTTTCTTTATAGCAGTTTTATTGAGATATAACTCACATACCATGCAACCTACACACTCATCAGTTGAATTTTAAACATAAATATTTTAAAGTTAATTAAAATGCATTAATAACTAATAAACTAATAAATTAATAATGCATCATATGAGATGCTTGATAAGAAGCTTATATTCAAGTAGAAATCTAAAACCAGATAGCCAACTAGACACAGCCAGGAAGAGCTATTCCCACCAAGAGACCACATCATCAAGACTGGCACAAGCAGATCCAAGCAGATCTTTGGAAGGAGGGCATTGAGAGTGGGCAGAGGGAGGATGCAGACACTGGACTGGAGGAGGAGGAAGGTGGAAACACTGCATGGGGTTGCCAAGCACCAGAACTCATTCCAGACCCCCAGAAGCTGCTGGGGAGGGGCTGGGTTAAATAAGCAAGGAGTGGCCCACTCTCACTATGGACCTCTGGAATCCTTGCGATAGGAGCCCCCATGACCCCCACAGACATCTGAGCTGGCAGGGAGAACTGCTTAAAGAGGTGGCAAGGATAGGATTCTAGCCTGTGTAGAGCCCAGAGAGTTTGGTGTGGGAATAGCTGCAGTGGAGCACCGTCCAGGATACCTATCCCCAAAGGTTCACCATGCTCCTCCCTGTGGCTTCAGACTCTATTGACTCTCAGGTCTAGATAGAGCAGGCTTGTCTTGCCTATGAGATAGAGCCAGTCTAATATTAGCACCCCCCCATAAGATGGCCTCTTCCTGGGTCCCTGCCTGATTGTGAATACTTGCAGTGCAAAGTCAGATGCCCAACCGGGGTGCTTTCTGGCAGTCACCACTGAGCCATTAGAGAGCTTCTACAGGCAGGCCTGTGGCAGTGTAAACCCATCCACAGCCTATCCCCAATGCTTTGCCAGCACACATTCATGTGACCTCTTTGCCAGCCTGCACATACACACATACCTTGCCATTGCCACAGCCTCGTACATACCAGCACATGTACAGACCCCACCACCCCACTGTCACTGGTGCACACACACAGAGCAGTGGCACATGTGTGTGCATGCACCTTACCATGCCACTGGAGCATGGACCTTACCATGCCACAGTCACCAGCTCATGTGTGCACACACAGGTCCTGCTGCACTGTTACCCTGCTGTAGCTGGGGAGCATGCAAATGCAGACACCAATGCCACTGCCCCAACAAAGCACTTTTGCTGTCACTCCACATTGGAGTTGTTGCCAGAGGACCTGGAAAACCCCAGCCTCTCTAAAGTAGTAGGTACTGAAGCCTGAGGGGCCAGAGAACAAAGCTACCGTACTTCTCCCAGCCCACCAGGTTATGTCATGCAGCCAGGGAGCTCTGCCTCCATAAAATAGTCAAGAAATTAAGCCAATCAACTAGAACGGAGTTTGAGATCTGAGAACAGACAGACTACCTCCTCAAGTGGGTCTCTGAACCCCAAGTAGCCTAACTGGGAGGCACCTCCGAGTAGGGGGGCAACTGACACCTCATAAGGCCGGGCACCCCTTGGAAAGGAAGCTACCTGAGGAAGGATCAGGCAGCAACATTCACTGTTCTGCAGCCTCTGCAGGTGATACCCAGGCAAACAGGGTCTGGAGAGGACCTCCAGCAAACTCAAACAGAACCACAGCTGAGGGTCCTGACTGTTAGAAGGAAAATTAACAAACAGAAAGAACATCCACAACAAAACCCCATCTG
Source organism: Piliocolobus tephrosceles (assembly GCF_002776525.5). NCBI lineage: Eukaryota > Metazoa > Chordata > Mammalia > Primates > Cercopithecidae > Piliocolobus > Piliocolobus tephrosceles. The sequence continues at coordinate 28,298,528 of NC_045451.1, read as the reverse complement.
TACATCACCATCATCAAAGACCAAAGGTAGATAAAACCACGAATTTGGGGAGAAACCAGAGCAGAAAAGCTGAAAATTCTAAAAACCAGAGTGCCTCTTCTCCTTCAAAGGAATGCAGCTCCTTGCCAGCAAAGGAACAAAGCTGGATGGAGAATGACTTTGAAGAGTTCACATAAGAAGGTTTCAGACTATCGGTAATACCAAACTTCTCCGAGCTACAGGAGGATGTTTGAACCCATTGCAAAGAAGCTAAAAACCTTGAAAAAAGATGAGATGAATGGCTAACTAGAATAAACAGTGCAGGAAGACCTTAAATGACCTGGTGGAGCTGAAAACTGTGGCACGAGAACTACGTGGTGCTTGCACAAGCTTCAGTAGCCAATTAGACCAAATGGAAGAAAGGGTATCAGTGATTAAACATCAAATGAATGAAATGAAGCAAGAAGAGAAGTTTAGAGAAAAAAAAGTAAAAAGAAATGAACAAAGCCTCCAAGAAATATGGGACTATGTGAAAAGACCAAATCTACGTCTGATTGATGTACCTGAAAGTGACAGGGAGAATGGAACCAAGCTGGAAAACACTCTTCAGGATATTATCCAGGAGAACATCCCCAATCTAGCAAGGCAGGCCAACTCTACAAATTCAGGAAATACAGAGAATGCCACAAAGATGTTCCTTGAGAAGAGCAACTCCAAGACACACAACTGTCAGATTCAACAAAGTTGAAATGGTGGAAAAAATATTAAGGGCAGCCAGAGAGGAAGGTCAGGTTACCTACAAAGGGAAGCCCATCAGACTAAGAGCGGATCTCTAGGCAGAAACTCTACAAGCCAGAAGAGAGTGGGGGCCAATATTCAACTTTCTTAAAGAAAAGAATTTTCAAGTCAGAATTTCATATCTAGCCAAACTAAATTTCATAAGTGAAGGAGAAATAAAATCCTTTAAAGACAAACAAATGCTGACAGATTCTATCACCACCAGGCCTGCCTTACAACAGCTCCTGAAGGAAGCACTGAACATGGAAAGGAAAAACTGGTACCAGCCACTTCAAAAACATGCCAAATTGTAAAGACCTTTGATGGTAGGAAGAAATTGCATCAACTAATGAGCAAAATAACCAGCTAACATCATCATGACAGGATCAAATTCACACATAATAATACTAACCTTAAATGTAAATGGGCTAAATGCACCAATTAAAAGACACAGACTGGCAAATTGGATAAAGAGTCAAGACCCATCAGTGGGCTGTATTCAGGAGACCCATCTCACATGCAGAGACACAGATAGGCTCAAAATAAAGGGATGGAGGAAGATCTACCAAGCAAATGGAAAACAAAAAAAAAGCAGGGGTTATAATCCTAGTCTCTGATAAAACAGACTTTAAAACAACAAAGATTAAAAGAGACAAAGAAGGCCATTACATACTGGCAAAGGGATCAATTCAACAAGAAGAACTAACTATCCTAAATATATATGCACCCAATACAGGAGCACCCAGATTCATAAAGTAAGTCCTTAGAGACCTACAAAGAGACTTAGACTCCCACACAATAATAATAGGAGACTTTAACACCCCACTGTCAACATTAGACAGATCAACGAGACAGAAAGTTAACAAGGATATCCAGGAATTGAACTCAGCTCTGCACCAAGTGAACTTAATAGGAATTGAACAATGAGATCACTTGGACACAGGAAGGGGGACATCACACACCAGAGCCTGTTGTGGGGTGGAGGGAGGGGGGAGGGAGAGCATTCAGAGACATATCTAATGTAAGTGATGGGTTAATGGGTGCAGCACATCAGCACGCCACATGTATACATATGTAACATACCAGCATGTTGTGCACATGTACCCTAGAACTTAAAGTATATTAATGATAATAATAAAAAGAAATCCTATAAGCCAGAAGAGATCAGTGTCCTATATTCAGCATTCTTAAAGAAAAGAAACCTCCAACCCAAAATTGTATATTCTGTCAAATTAAGCTTCAGAAGTGAAGGAGAAATATAATCCTTTTTAGACTAGCAATGATAAGGGAAAGTGTCACCACCAGACCCGCCTCACAAGAAGTCATCAAGGGAGTGCTAAACACGTAAATGAATGTTACCTCCCACGACAAAAATACACTTAAATATATAACCCACTAAAATATAAAGCAACTACACAATTATGTGCATATAACTATTAGCTAACAACATGATGACAGGATCAAATCCACACATATTAATATTAACCTTGAATATGAATGGGCTAAATGTCCCATGTAAAAGGCACAGAGTGGAAAGCTGGATAAAGAAGCAAGACCGAACTGTATGCTGTCTTCAATAGATCCATTTCACATGCAATGACACCCATAGTCTCAAAGTAAAAAGATAGGGAAAAGTTTACCAAGCAAATGGAAAACAAAGAGGAGCAGAGTGTACCATTCTTATTTCAGACAAAACAGACTTTAAGCCAACAATCAAAAAGGACAAAGCAGGGTATTACATAATGATAAAGGGTTCAATTCAACAAGAAGACTTAATTATCCTAAATACACATGTACTCAACACTGGAGCACCCAAATTCATAAAATATGTTCTTAACAACTTATGAAGAGACTTAATTAACCACACAATAATAGTGGGAGATGTCAACACCCCACTGACAGCATTAGGCCATTGAGGAAGAAAACTAATAAAAGATATTCAGAATCTAAGCTCAAGACTTGACCAAATGGACCTAACAGACATCTATAGAACTATCCACCCCAAAACAACAGAATATGCATTCTTCTCATCTGCACAAGGCACACACTCTGAAACTGACCATATATTCAGTCATAAAGAAATTCTCAAAAATTAAATAAAAAGATACTATATCAACCACACTCTTGGACCACAGTACAACAAAAATACAAATCATCACTAAGATGATCTCTCAAAAGAATACAATTATATAGAATTTTTAAAACCTGCTCCTGAATGACTTTGGAGTAAACAATAAAATAAAGGCACAAATCAAGAGATTATTTGAAACTAATGAACACAAAGATACAACATATCAGACTCTCTGGAACACAGGTAAAGCATGTTAAAAGAAAAGACTGTAGCACAAAACACCCACATCAAAAAGCTAGAAAGACCTCAAATTAACAAGCTAACATTATACCTAAGTATAGAAACAAACACAAAATAATGACAAAACTAGCAGAAGAAATAACCAAAATCAGAGCTGAACTGAATGAAATTAAGATGTAAAAAAAGCATACTAAAAATCAATGAAAATGAAAGTTGGTTCTTTGAAAGAATAAACAAGATTGACAGACCACTAGCTGGACTAATACAGAAAAAATAAGAGAAAATCCAAATAAACACAATCAGAAATGACAAAGATGACATTACCACCTATCTCACAGCAATACAAAAGAAAAACCTTGGAGTCTACTATGAATGCCTCTATGCACACAAAATAGAATACCTAGAATAAATGGATAATTTCCTGGAAACATACAATCTCCCAAGATGAAACCAGGAAGAAATCGAAACCCTGAACAGATGAAGAATGAATTGCAAAATTGAATCAGTAATAGAAACCCTACCAACAAGAAAAGGTCCTGAACCAGATAGATTCACAGTTGAATTCTACCAGATATATAAAGAAGAGCTAGTACTAATCCTACTGTAATTGTTCCAAAAAATTGAGTAGAAGGGATCCCTCTGTAACTTACTCTATGAGGCCAGCATCATTCTGATACTAAAATCTGACAGAGTCACACTGAAAAAAGACAACTTTAGGTCGATATCCCTGATTAACATATTTGTAAAAGTCCTCCACAAAATGCTAGCAAACCTTATCCAGTAACACATCAAAAAGTTAGTTCACTACAAGCAAGTAGGCTTTATTCTTGGGATCAAAGTTTGGTTCAACATACACAAATCAATAAATGTGATGCAATGTATAAACGGAGTTTTCTAAAAAGCTACATGATCATTTCAATAGATGCAGAAAAGGCTTTCAATGAAATTCAGCATTGCTTCATGATAAAAACTCTCAACAAACCAGGCTTTAAAGGGACATACCTCAAAATAGTAAGAGCCATCTATGGCAAGCTCATAATCAAAATCATACTGAATGGAGAAAAGTTGGAAGCATTCTCTTCGAAAACTAAATCAAGACATCTTCATCACCATTTCTATTCAACATAGTACTGGGAGTCCTGGCCAGGGCAATCAAACAAGAGAAAGAAAGAAAAGGCATCCAGATAGTAAAAAAAAAGGAAGTCAAAATATCTCTCTTCACAGACGATATGATTCTATATGTAGAAAGCTCCATAGTCTCTGCCAAAAGTCTCCTAGATCTGCTAAACAACTTTAACAAAGTTTCAGCATTAAAAATATCAATGTTCAAAAATCAGTAGCATTTCTATATACCTGATGTAGTTTAGATTTGTGTCCCCACCCAAATCTCGTGTTGAATTAGAAGAGGGGCCTGTTGGGAAGTGATTGGATCATGAGGGCAGTTTTCCTCGTTACTGCCCTTGTGGCAGTGAGTGAGTTCTCATGAGATCTAATCACTTAAAATTATATGGCACTCACCCTCACACCTTGCTCCATCATGGTAAGACTTCCTTGCTTCCCCTTCCTTGATGATTGTAAGTTTCCTGAGGCCCCCTGGCCATGCTCCCTGTTAATCCTGTGGAACTGTGAGTCAACTAAACTTCTTTTCTTCATAAGTTACCCAGTCTCAGGTAGTGCTTTATAGTAGTGTAAAAATGGACTAATGTAGGAATTTGGTATCAGGAGTGGGGTACTGCTATAAAGATACCTAAAAATGTGGAAGCAACTTTGGAGCTGGGTAACAAGCAGTGGTTGAAACAGTTTGGAGAGCTCACAAAAAGACAGGAAGATGTGCAAAAGTTTGGAACTTCTTAAAGACTTGTTGAATGGTTTTGACCAAAATGCTGACAGTGATATGGACAATGAAGTTTAGGCTGAGGTAACCTCAGGTGGAGAGGAGAAACTTATTGGGAATTTGAGCAAAGTCCATTCTTTGTGTGCTTTAGCAAAGAGATTTGGTGGCATTGGGCCCCTGCTCTAGGGATCTGTGGTACTTTCAACTTGAGAGAGATGATTTAGGGTACCTGGCAGAAGAAATTTCTAAGCAACAAAGCATCCAACATGACTGCTTATATCAGCCCACAGTCATATGCATTCAAAAAGAGATGGTATGGAAATGGAACTTATTTTTAAAAGGGAAGCAAAAAATAAAAGTTTGGAAAATTTCCAGCCTGACCATGTCATAGAAAAGAAAACACCATTTTCTAGGGAGAAACTCAAGTCAAGACAGCTGCAAGAATCTGCATACATAAAGAGGAACCAAATGTTAATAGCCAGAAAATAAGGAAAACAACTCCAAGATATGTTTGAGAAATTTGAGGCAGCCCCTCCCATCGCAGGCCAGGAGGCCTCTGAGGAAAACAGGTTTTGTTGGCCAGGCCCATAGCCCCACTGCTCTGTGCAGCCTCAGGATATGGTGCTTTGCATCCTAGCTACCCCAGCTTCAGCCATGACTAAAAGGGGTCAAAGTAAAGCTTGGGTCATTGCTTAAGAGGGCATAAGCCTCAAATTTTGGCAACTTCCACCTAGATTTCAGAGCATGTATGGAAAGACCTGGATGTCCAGGCAGAAGTCTGCTGCAGGGGTGGAGCCACCATGGGGAACCCCCTACTAGGTCAGTGCAGAGGGGATATGTGAATTTGGAGCTCCCACACACAGTCCTCACTGGGTCACTGCCTAGGAGAGCTGTGAGAAGAGGGCCACCATGCTCTAAACCGCAGAAAGGTAAATCCACCAATAACTTACACTGTGTGCCTGAAAAAGCTGCAGGTACTCAACTCCAGTCTATGAATGCAACCAAGGGGACTGTAACCTGCAGAGTCACAGGAGTGGAACTGCCCAAGGCCTTGGGAACCCATCCCTTGAATCAGTGTGGTCTGAATATGAGACATGTAGTCAAAGGAGATCATCTTGGAGCTTTAAGATTTAATGACTGCCCTACTGGTTTTTAGATTTGCATAGGGCCTGTAGCCCCTTTGTTTGTTTTGGCCAATTTCTCCCATTTGGAATGGGAGCATTTACCCAATGCCTATATCCCCATCGTATCTTGAGTATAACTAACTTTTTTTTTTATTGCAGATCCATAGGCAGAAAGGAGATGCCTTGTCTCATTTGAGACTTTAGACTGTGGACTTATGAGTTAATGCTAAAATTAGTTAAGACTGATGGATTGTTGAGAAGGGATAATTATATTTTGCAATGTTAAAAGGACACGAGATTTGGGAAGGGTCAAGGGTGGAATGATGTGGTTTGGATCTGGGTATCTGCCCAAATCTCATGTCAAATTGGAGGAGGAGCCTGGTGGGAGGTGATGGGATCATGGGAGTGGAATTCCCTCTTGCTGTTCTCATGATCATAAGTAAACTCCCACAAGATCTGATCATTTAAAAGTATGTGGCACCTCCCCTGTCCCACCCTCTCTCTCCTGCTCGGCCATGATAAAACATGTTTGCTTTATCTTTGCCTTCTGCCATAATTGCAAGTTTCCCAAGGCATCCTAGCCATGCTTCCTGTTAAACCTGCAGAACCATAAGCCAATTAAACCTCTTTTTTTCATAAATTATACAAATTCCGGTAGTACTTTATAGCATCGTGAAAACAAACTAATACAACACCAATAATGTCCAAGCTGAGAGCGAAATCAAGAACACAATTCCATTCACATTAGCCATAAAAAGAATAGAATACATAGGAATACAGCTAATCAGGGAGGTAAGAGATCTCTACCTATGTAATTCTCTCTACAGTGAGAATTACAATACACTGCTGAAAGAAATCAGAGATGACACAAATAGAAAAACATTACATGCCCATAGATAGGAGGAATCAATATTGTTAAAATGGCTATACTGCTCAGAGTAATTTATAGATTCAATACTATTCCTATCATACAACCAACAACATTCTTTGCAGAACTAGAAAAAAAAAAAAAAAAAAAAAAAAAACTCTTTGAAAATTCACATGGAACCAGAAAAAATAGCCCAAATAGCAAAAGCAATCCCAGGTAAAAAGAACAAAGCTGGAGGCATCATGTTACCTGACTTCAAACTATACTGAAAGGCTATAGTAACCAAAACAGTGTGGTATTGGTATGAAAACAGACACACAGACCAACGAAACAGGTTAGAGAACTCAGAAATAAAGCTTCACACTTAAAACCATCTGCTTTGACAAAGTTGACAAAAACAAGCAATGGGGAAAGGACTCCCTATTCAATAAATGGTACTAAGATAACTAGTTAGCCATGCGCAGAAAATTGAAACCAGACCTTGTCCTTTTGCCATGTACAAGAATCAACTCAAGATGAATTAAAGACTTTAATGCGAAACATAAAATTCTAAAAACCCTGGAAGACAACCTAATAAAAAGAGTTCATGTGTGGGAGCCTCCATCTAGATCTGGAGGCCCTGAAAAAGATTACACAATGAAAGCTCCAAAAGCAATGGTAACAAAAACAAAAACTGACAAGTTGGATCTAATTAAACAAAAGACCTTCTGCACAGCCAAATAAACTATCAACAGAGTATACAACCCACAGATTGGAAGAAAATATTTACAACCTATACATCTGACAAAATCTATACGCAGCTTTAACAAATTAATGAGCAAGAAGAAACAACCCAATAAGCAAGTAGAAAAATGACATAAATAAACAGACACTTCTCTTTTTCTTTTTTTTTTTTTTTTTGAGACGGAGTCTCGCTCTGTCGCCCAGGCTGGAGTGCAGTGGCCGGATCTTGGCTCACTGCAAGCTCCGCCTCCTGGGTTAACGCCATTCTCCTGCCTCAGCCTCCCGAGTAGCTGGGACTACAGGCGCCCGCTACCTCGCCCGGCTAGTTTTTTTTTTTTTTTTTTGTAATTTTTAGTAGAGAAGGGGTTTCACCGGGTTAGCCAGGATAGTCTCGATCTCCTGACCTTGTGATCCGCCCATCTCGGCCTCCCAAAGTGCTGGGATTACAGGCTTGAGCCACCGTGCCCGGCCAACAGACACTTCTCAAAAGACATATATGTGGCCAAAAATCATATGAAAAATGCTTAACATCACTAATCATTACATAAATGCAAATCAAAACCACATTGAGCTACCATCTCATGCCAATCAGAATGGTTATTATCAAAACATCTAAAAATAACAGATGTTAGTAAGGCTGTGGAAAAAAGGGACCACTTACACAGTGCTGATGGGAATGTCAATTGGTTCAGCCACTTTGGAAAGCGGTCTGGAGATGTCTTAAATAACTTAAAACAGAGCTACCATTCAACCCAGCAATCCCATCACTAGGTATGTAACCAAAGGAATATAAAGCATTTACTGTAAAGAAACATGCACACTTACCTTCATCACAGCACTATTCACAATAGTGAAGACTATGGATTCAACCTAGATGCCCATTGGTGGTGAACTGCATAAGGAAAATGTGGTACATATACACCATGGAATACTATGCAGCCATAAAAAAGAATGAAATCATGTCCTGTGTAACAACAAGGATGTAGCTAGAGGCCATTATCCTAAGCAAGTTAATACAGTAAGAGATAAGCAAATACTGCAAGTTCTTACTTATAACTGGAAGCTAAAGGTTGAGCACACATGGACACTAAGAAGGAAAAATAAACACTGGAGCCTACTTGAGGATGGAGGTTGGGAGGAGGGTAAGTATGGAAAAACTACCTATCAGGTACTGTGCTCATTACTTGGGTAATGAAATAATCTGTACATCAAACCCCTGCAACACACAAGTTACCCATGTAACAAACCTGCAAATGTACCCCCGAACCTAAAGAAAGAAAAAAGGATAAATAATAAGAAACACCAAACAAAGAAAAATCATACAAAACCACAAGCCTTCTCAGTGCTCATAAAGTAGCAGCAAAACATGGTGGCCTTCCTAAAGCTAAAAACATCCCAAATCTATTTTTTTTTTTAATCTCAGAATGCTCTCCTAATAGCCAGAACTCATTTTTCTTCTTTGCTGCTGGAAATTTCTACCTAAATATTCAGAAACAATAATTCAGTCTCCTAAACTCTTCAAGTTCCCCTTAAAAGTGTATTTTTTCATGCACCATGATCTTGATGCACAGAACCTCTGTCCGTCTTGTTCCCCATTTTGAAGGGCTAATCAGTACATTTTAGGGGTGCCTCTCTTTTGGTCTCCAACCTGAATAAGTTAACAAGATTATCCAAACTAATTTCTAAATACTTCTCTAATCTTTTTCTCTTCTTCCTACACATAATTAGTTGCATTTATCATCTTGCATTATATTAAAACAAGCAATAGGTGGTGCAAAAGTAATTGCTATGTAATATTTGTTTATAAGTTTCTTTTTTACACCTATTACACTGACATCCCATGAAACTTCTTAAGTTTTTGTCCTGAGCATGTTGTATAATACTTGGCACTCAGCGGGTACACAATGAACTGAGTCACACTGCTAACAATTAAATAGTGGGCAAATAACTGTTTACTACTTCCCTGTGAATTGATACTTCCTACAATGAGTTGTAAGCTTTTTAAATCTTCAAGGATAAAGTTTAACATCCTAGAACAATGAGTTAAGCACATTTACTCTAACGTGTATGATTTTCTACATTTGCGACATCTGCCCCCACCAACTGCTGTTAAATTCTGTCTCCAAACACTTTTTCCCCATGCTATGATTATATTATTTCCCATTCTTTTGAAAGGCAGCCAATTTAGGAGCTATTGAACACCATCCCATATAAAAGAGTAGATTTATACAACCCAAATCTTAGAAATGTGCGTTCTCTGCTTGCCAGGAAAACAAGTTGTGTGTAAAGTTCTGTTGAGCCTTCTTCTTTCCACAGAATAGCACCTAAAGGAGGTGATGGAATGCTGGAACATGTGGCATTATGCTTGGAATGTTTCTCTGCCTAATTGGCCTGAATTTATGAGTACATAATAACCCTCTCTATGCATTTTTGAACACAGGCAGCATTATAAAATAAGCCTGAGTAATATCCAGGCTGCTTTGTTTTATGGGGATCTTTATAGCATGAGCATGTTGTGCAACAAATGCATGGGGTATGCACAGATGTTTACATTCATTTATACTTCTGTGAGCAGCAGCAGCAATATGAATGCAGTTTGGACAGCATCATTAAGAATTACACTTGGACTCACTTTATTACATTAAAAGGAAATGTGTTTCTTCCCACTTCTAATTCACTTTAGAAGTCAAGAATTAAGTTGGCCAATAGGAGATTACATCTCCCTTTCCAAGCTCTTTTCTCAAATCATTATTGTATTTCTTTTCCCATTCCAGTCTCTTGGTTTCTCTGTTGTTTTGTGTTTCAAATAACTAATCAGCTTCAGGAGCAGAACATTACTGCTGCTCAGGGCCTACTAGTTTTTTTCTTACTGTCTGGTTTCTTGAATTAATACTATCATATTTTGGATGCCATTACACTATGCCAGAATAATCTTGCCTCTGCTATGAGCACCAGTGGAGAACAGTTTGTAAGTAATATTGTACTTCCCTGATTCAATAAGTGGGTAATTTGTTCCAATGAGCAAACGTGCATGACTTTCTTCTTATGAAAATAAATGAAATAAGATACTCACCTGGATTTTCAGAACTCTACTATGAGGTATGTTTTGGATTTTAGAAGATATTAAGAAAGACAAAGAGGTAAAAACTCTGGAAAGCAATGCAAGATTCCTTGATGACATCTCAGTTGCTGCTAGTAAAGAGTTTGGTCATTCTGCTTTATTATCTGCCAGGCTTCTCAAAATAGTTTTTAACCCACAAACATGCTGTATAAGACAGAATCAACTAGGCCCACCTGAAATGACCATTCGTAACTAGGTTCATTCCAGACAAGAGGGGCTCCCAAGGACATTTCCTGCTCAGGCAGCCCATATATACCAACATTTTAAAATCTATAACACTTCTGGGGACTTGGGGTAACCACAAAATAAGATTAATTTTGTATTTTCTCTTATAAAATCCTATCCCAAACCATCCATTGTTTGAGTAACATATTTAGCCAAAACTGCCAAATCCAATTGTCTATTCAGTCACACAATCTGCTTTTTGAAATTTGTCTAAACCACAGTATCTCCACCTTACCACTACTGACATTTGGGACTGAGTAATTCTTTGTTGTAGGGAGTTGTCCTGTGTACTGTACACTGATAGCAGTATCACTGGCTTCTATTCACTGGATGCCAAAGGCACCCTCACCAAAGTTGTGACAACTGAAATTGTTTCTAGACATTGCCAAATGTCCCCTGAGAGGCAAAAATCACCCCTGGTTGAGAAACACTGTTTTAAATAAAAACAACTCAGGTTTAGTGAAAAACAAACAAAATTTTCTAGTTGTGCTCAATCCCCAATAAGTCAGTGTGACATAATGGTGACACATGTTGGGGTAAATGCATGCTTTTGGAATCAGCCCACTCAGTGTTCAGTTTCCTCATCTGTAAATAAGCAGATCATAAAATGCCACTTTTGTAGGTAGCTGAAACATAACATACAAAATACTAGCAAAGTGTCTGGAGTATATTAGCTATTTTTAAACGACTGGTTTCTTTTATTATCAGCAAATGGAATCTATTAAACTTTACTTTCAGCCTCAAGATCATTGTTAGGGTCCATTTTAAAGTCCATCTTCATTGAGAAATGAAGATGATACAGAATTTTGGACTAAATTTATACTAATCCCAGAACATTCTTTGGACTTAGTTTTCCACATAAGTTTATCTATTTTAGGCCTGAGAGAAAGCTGGCAACTGCCTTCTATGGTGGAACAAGTTCTAGGGCTGGTAGACTCACTGATAATAGTTTCAGCCTGACTATGAGAAGTACAGTCTCCAAGCAGAAGAGCAATCCCCCATCGTGGTCAGGCAAGTTCCAGCAACCAGTGTTCCCAGGAACAGCAAAGGATCACAGCAACTGGACTTAGAAGTTAGGGAAGGTTTCTTTTCCCTCAGTATGGGGGTTCTTATGAGTCTAGGAAGAAAGATGGTTAGCTCTCAGGAGATTTTCTATTTGTGGGTAACAGTCTGGGATGAGGGATCAGCTTAATGGAATTATCAGAGTCAGATATGGAATTGAGTAAGAGCCTTTTAAGGCCAGAAGAAGAGCTTAAAAGCAGGGACTGAGGAAGAAGCCAAAGCTTATAAACAGGAGTATCTTAGCAACCTCCAAAATAGCAGTAATATTGGCTTTCTCTTCATAGGTTCAGGATCAAAGAGTTCTTCCCTTTAAGTATTTAGCCTGCAATCAAGAAGAACATGGGAAAGCACCCATTGCAATCTGGTGTCCACAATGAAGTCAAGTTTAGAATAAGGCAGCCATCTCATAGTATGAGGTGGGCAGAGTTGGGCAATTGATGTTGGAGTAACAATTGAATAGCAAGCAAACAGTTATTTACGTGATTAATGCATTGAACAAGTTAGGTCCTTTATTCCTTTTACTTTCTCAAACCCAGTCTGCAGATTTTGTTCTTTCTTTCCCTGAATGAAAACCAGGACAAGTTCTGCAACATATATGCATACACTCAGATAACTAAATGTTGTCTGTCATGTTGGCCCTAAAACAGTCAGAGCTGAATCATAAAAATTCCTTCCTGGCCGGGTGCGGTGGCTCACACCTGTAACCCCAGCACTTTGGAAGGCTGAGGCGGGGGGATCACAAAATCAGGAGTTCAAGACCAGCCTGGCCAACATGGTGAAACCTTGTCTCTACTAAAAATACAAAAATTAGCTGGGCATGGTGGCGCACTACTTTAGTCCCAGCTACTTGGGAGGCTGAAGCAGGAGAATCACTTGAACCAAGGAGGTGGAGGTTGCATTGAGCTGAGATCATGCCACTGCACTCTCCAGCTTGGGTAACAGAGCGAGACTTCATCCAAAACAATAAAAAATTCCTTCCAATGCAATACCAAAGTTTCAAACTTTGGTAGGTTTATATGAAGACTATTGCCAGAAGAAAGAAGTAGGATGGTGTTTGGAAATCTTTTGAACTGAAGTATCTGAAAATTACTCTACAGCAGAGATGTGGAGAAGAGGGTAAAAAAATAAGGGTATAGATAATATCTTTCCAGATTAGAATCCTCCTAGAGTTGTGTTTGTCTCACTATGGATTTAAAGCTGCCTCTCCCATGGGTATCTTTGTGCATTTTTGCAGAGCCCTCATTGCTATGGACCTCTCCCCTGTCATTCCCTGCCACAGTGGTACACTTTCTGGCTGCATCTGCTAACCATTTTAGACTCCTCATTCTCTGTAGTCTTCCTCTTCACAGACTCTTTCTTGGTGGCTCCATTCCCCTCCAAAAAGCCATCTTGGAAGAGTCCCTGCAAGGTGACTATAGACCCTAGCAGACTTTCTCTCTCCCTGATCACCCCTAGCCTTGAGAGACACATGTGTGTAACCCATAATTTGTGAGATTGCAGCACAGTCCCAAACACAAATGCTGCACTGTGGCCATAGTTCACATTGCCTGTTAGAGCTCTCAGGCAAGAGTGAGATCACTGTCTACTATCTTGCCAATGCAGAGGCCACACAAAAGCTCTCCAAGTGTTATCCTCAAAACCCCTCTAATTAGCCTTGATGTGAGGAAAAAGCACAGAGAACTAAAATTCTCCAATCTTCAACCAAGCTCAGGCTTTGCAATGTTAATTTTATGTTAATTGATTGAGGGGACAAGTGACTAGTCCCACATTAGGGTGCTCTAGTGTCTCCTTTTAGAATATGTGGAGCACTCAGACCTGACTCTCAGCCAACACTGAGAGGAAATGTTCCCACATCAGTGCACTTACAGCTCCTGAGGGCCAGCTCTCTCCAACGTGTTGCCGGAGTGCAACACCTTCTTTCCCTTTCGGAAATGGCAGAAACTTAAGCCATATAATATTAGAATACACACAGTGTCACTAACAGAAAGAAGGAGTGCCTGTAAAATAAAGAGGGCTGGGTGATTCATAGGCAATTCAGATGACTCAATACATTAAATTGGGCTGCTGGTTAAAATTATTTGGGAATCGCAGAGAGTTCTCTTCTGTTCTCTACCTCTAGAGACTATAAACGTGCTTCCCTAACCCTTTTTTCCAATTACAATTTTATCACTCTGTTCTTATTCAAATAATCACATGCCACATTGCTGCAACAGCCTTTCTCAAATGAAGAACGATTTATCTTTGAGGGTGACACACCCTGAGCTTGTGGCTGATGATTGGTAGCACAGCTCAGATGGACAGGAAATTGTGTGTCTTCCACAGAAAGCTGCTCACATATTTTACTACCAAATATAAAACACAGAGGGTATGTTTGGGGCAAAGAAACCTGGGCCTCTCAGAAATCCACATCCCTTCAAGTCCCTCAAAATATGACCAAGTTAGCCAATAAATCTCCTCCATCTTCCAGCTCTGTCCCTCCAGTAGGGAACATCAGAGAGCTCCTTGTTTTATGGTTTTCAACTTATAACAAATTTGAAATCTATCAAAGAGAAATATTCCTCACTACCATTTTTCTCATCTCGAGCAGAAGAAAATTCTGAAATAGTAGCCCGAAGATGATCTCAGTTGTCAGCAGTAGCTGTTTAGGAGTTTCCTCTGACACTTATGTAAGTCCATATTCAGCAGAACAACTCTTCTTTAACACAAACCAGCCTGTGGCAGAGATCCCTGATGCTGACTATGCAGTGGGTGCCAAATAAATGTCATTTGTTATCATTGTCATTTATTTCCTTATCAAAAGCAGCCTAGGGCATGAAAATGGCATGTTTTTCTTTCAAATGATTATTTTTATTGAAGATTATTTTGCTGATGTACTTCTCCTAACATTCTGACTTGCCTTAAGTAATGCATAATATCCATAACTACCTATTCTGGGGAGGTGGGCAGGGAGAAGAGGGGTATTTTTCTGTAAAAAGAAAAGTGACATTTCATTGAATGCTGAAGTTTGAGAAGAAAAGCAATGTTCACTTGGACAACATATTCACTGAAACAGCTATAATTTTTACAAAAGCCAAATATTTAATAAGCCCATATATAGACATATTATATACATATATAAATGCACATTTCTAAATACAGAAATACATATTCCTATATATTTATATGTATTCCTAAATATATATGAGATTAAGAAAATACTCAAGAATGGAATGGAATATGTATATACTATTTCAGATTATCTAGATATATTGTTCCTCAGTTACCACATTCTATGATGAACTTACATGTGCATACACAAATGCCTAGATAATAAAACTCAAAATAAGTCTACTTGGTTTTCTTGAAATTATCTCAGATTTCCAATCCATTGGGTGTAAATAAAGTTCTGATTTAGATATGTTGCCCAATGTTCTGACTTCAGAAGACTGCCAATAAGTCAATGTTGTATTTCATTCATCACATTTCGTCCATTTGAAAAAAAGGGGCAAAATTATCAACATGAGAGATCTACTTGTAGAGACTATAGGCAATGTTGCTGTACTGTTGAGAATATTTGTGATACAGCACACTTTCAGCACTAGAAAATATGCCTATTTGAATTCTGAGTCAGAAAAAGCTTTAAAGAGGAGACAGGAACAGTAGGCACTGGGCACCAATGTATTTGGATTAAAAGAAGAAAGAATTCATTGCAAGAAGTGAGGGGGAGAGGTGAATATAAGAGTTGCTTACAACAAAGTTCAATTGACAATTGCAACAAATTCTTAGAAATGAAGGACTTTAGCATCATTGAAGCAGTACTGTCCCAAGAGTCAGGGAACTCTGTCCACTTCCCATTGCCATCAATGTCATTAACTAACACACAGTCATGGCTGCCTTCTGGGCCTTTTTTAAAACTATTTAGCAGACTAAATTGAAGAAAATAATATAAAATTTTACTTAGTAAATCACAATATTACTCTTAACTGTCTCAAGAGATAAGACTATTCTACTTCAGAATAGGCCGTCTTATAAATAAGGCCAAGTGGAAAAGTGAGTAATAGCCTCAATGGGGAAACACCATACTCAATGGTGAAAGGCTGAAAACTTTTTCTCTAAGATCAGGAAAGATAAAGAATGATCCAGAAAATCTGCTTTTTCTACTTCTATTCATGTAGTACTACAGCCCAGCCAGAACAATTAGGCAAGTAAAAGATATGACATTTAAAATTGGAAAGAAAGATGTAAAATTATCTCTGGTTGCAGACAACATAATCTAATACATACAGAACTCTAAAGATTACACACACATGGGGCCGGGTGCGGTGGCTGATCCCAGCACTTTGGGAGGCCAAGGCGGGTGGGTCGCCTGAGGTTGAGAGTTCGAGACCAGCCTGACCAACATGGAGAAAACCATCTCTACTAAAAACACAAAAAATTAGCCAGGCATGGTAGCGCATGGCTGTAATCTCAGCTACTCGGGAGGCTGAGGCAGGAGAATCACTTGAACCCGGGAAGCAGAGGTTGCAGTGAGCCAAGATCGTGCCATTGCACTCAAGCCTGGGCAACAAGAGCAAAACTCGGTCTCAAAAAACAAACAAACAAAAAGGATTACATATACACATAAAAATAATCAGTAAATTCAGCAAAGTTGCAGAAAAGAAAAGAAAATCAACAGGCAAAAATCAATTGTGTTTATTTACACTAGCAATAAACAATCTGAAAATAAAATATGAAAAACAACTTCATTTATAATAGCATCAAAAAAGTAATGTACTTAGGAGTAAGCCAAGAAGACACTGAAAATTATAAAATGTTGTTAAAATAAATTGAAGATACAAACAAATGGAATGCCATTCTTTGTTCATGGATTGGAAGATGTAACATCGTTAAGATATCAATGCTACCTGAAGTGACCTACAGATTTTATGCAATCCCTGTCGATATCCCAGTGGTGCTTTTTGCAGAAATAGAAAAACCCATTCTAAAATTCATATGGCATCTCAAGGGACCCCAAAGAACCACAGTAACCTTAAAAAAAAAAAAAAAAAAAGTTGTATGTCTCACACTTTGATTTTAAAACTTATTACAAAGCTACAGTAATAAAAATAGTGTGGTACTGCTCTGAAGACAGATATGTAGAACAATGGAATAGAATGAAGAGGTCAGAAATATGGTCAAAAGACTTTTGGAAAGTGTACCAAGACCATTCAATGAGGAAAGAAGAGTTTCTTCAACAAATGGTGTTGTGAAAATCAGATATCCACATCTGAAAGAATGAAGTTGGATCCTTTCCTCATACAGTATTAAAAGAAAAACTCAAAATGAATAAAAGATCTAAACAAGACCTAAAATTAAAAAACTCAAATCATAGGGCAAATATTTCATTACAATGGATTTGGCAATGATTTCTTGGCTATGAAATCAAAAGCAAAAGGTATCAAAAGTAAAAGTATTCTTCACAGAATTGGAAAAAAAAAGTGCTTTAAAGTTCATATGGAACCAAAAAAGAGCCTGCATTGCCAAGACAATCCTAAGTCAAAAAAACAAAGTTGGAGGCATCACGCTACCTGACTTCAAACTATACTACAAGGCTACAGTAACCAAAACAGCATGGTACTGTTACCAAAACAGAGCTATAGACCAATGAAATAAAATAGAGTCCTCCGAAATAATACCACAAATCTAAAGCCATCTGATCTTTGACAAACCTGAGAGAAACAAGAAATGGGGAAAGGATTCCCTATTTAATAAATGGTGCTGGGAAAATTGGCGAGCCATAAGTAGAAAGCTGACACTGAATCCTTTCCTTACTCCTTATACAAAAATTAATTCAAGATGGATTAGAGACTTAAATGTTAGACCTAATACTATAAAAACCCTAGAAGAAAACCTAGGTAATACCATTCAGGACATAGGCATGGGCAAGGACTTCATATCTAAAACATGAAAAGCAACGGAAACAAAAGCCAAAAGTGACAAATGGGATCTAATTAAACTAAAGAGCTTCCGCACAGCACAAGAAACTACCATCAGAGTGAACAGGCAACCTACAGAATGGGACAAAATTTTTGCAATCTACTCATCTGACAAAGGGCTAATATCCAGCACCTACAAAGAACTCAAACAAATTTACAAGAAAAAAAACAAACAACCCCATCAAAAAGTGGACAAAGGATATGAACAGACATTTCTCAAAAGAAGACATGCATACAGCCTACAGACACATGAAAAAATGGTTGTCACCACTGGCCATCAGAGAAATGCAAATCAAAACCACAATGAGATACCATCTCACACCAGTTAGAATGGCAATCATTAATAAGTCAGGAAACAACAGGTGTTGGAGAGGATGTGGAGAAATAGGAACACTTTTACACTGTTGGTGGGAGTGTAAACTAGTTCAACCATTATGGAAAACAGTATGGCAATTCCTCAAGGATCTAGAACTAGATGTACCATATGACCCAGCCATCCCACTACTGGGTATATACCCAAAGGATTATAAATCATGCTGCTATAAAGACACATGCACACATATGTTCATTGTGGCACTATTCACAATAGCAAAGACTTGGAATCAACCCAAATGTCCATCAGTGACAGACTGGATTAAGAAAATGTGGCACATATACACCATGGAATACTATGCAGCCATAAAAAAGGATGAGTTTGCGTCCTTTGTAGGGACATGGATGCAGCTGGAAACCATCATTCTCAGCAAACCATCACAAGAACAGAAAACCAAACACCGTATGTTCTCACTCATAGGTGGGAACTGAACAATGAGATCACTTGGACTCAGGAAGGGAAACATCACACACCAGGGCCTATTACGGGGAGGGGAGACGGGGGAGGTACTGCATTAGGAGTGATACCTGATGTAAATGATGAGTTGATGGGTGCTGACGAGTTGATGGGTGCAGCACACCAACATGGCACAAGTATACATATGTAACAAACCTCCACATTATGCACATGTATCCTAGAACTTAAAGTATAATAATAATAAAAAATAAAAGTAGTAATAAACTATACTACATCAAAATTAAAAACTTCTGTGCATCAAAGGACATAATCAAGAGTCAAATGGCAACCTTTGGAAAGAAAACAATCTTTACAAATAATATATAAGAGAAGAGGTCAATGTCCAGAACACATGAAGAACTCCTACAACTCAACAACAAAATAACAACAACAACAACAACAACAAAACTGATTAAAAAAATGAACAAAGGATTCTCATAGATATTTTTCTGGAAAAGATACACGAATAGCCAGCAAGCATATGAAAAGATGCTCAACATCAGCAATCATTAGAGTAATGCAATGATGTATCACTTTACACTCATTACAATGGCTACTATAAAAAAAAATCAGAAAATAACAAGTATTAGTAAGGATATGGAGAAACTGAAATCCATATAAACTGTTGTTGGAAACAAAAATGGTACAGTTGCTATAAAAAACAGTGTGGCAGTATCTATAAAAATTAATCCTATAATTACCATATGATCTAGCAATTCTACTTATAGATATATATTTAAAATAATTGAAAGTCAAGTCCCAACGAGATATTCGTACACCCATGTACATGGCAGCATTATTCACAATATCCAGAGTTAAAAGCAACTCTCCTGTCCATCGATGGATGAATAAGCAAATTGTGGTATGTATGTATACAGTGGAATATTATTGAGCCTTAAAAATGAAGGAAATTATGACACATGCTACATGGATGCACCTTGATAATATGTGAAATAAGTCACTCACAAAAACACAAATACTGCATTATTCACTTATATGGGGTATCTGGAATAGTCAGATTCATAGAAACAGAAAGTTCTCAAGTGGTTGCCAGGGGCTTACAGGAGGGGAAATTAGAGAGTTGTGTTTTAGGATATACAGTAACATTCGCAAGGCAGCAAAGTTTTGAATATTGGCTGAGCAACACTGTGAACATAATACTACTGAACTGTATTCTTAAGAGTGGTTAAGATGGTAAATTTTATGTTAGGTGTATTTTACTACATTTTTTGAAAAACATGAATAGTAGCAAAGATACAGTGTATTAGTCTGTTCTCATGTTGCAATAAAGAACTGCCTGAGATTGAGTACTTTATAAAGGAAAGAGATTTAATTGACTCACTGTTCCACATGGCTGGGGAGGCCTCAGGAAACTTACAATCATGGCGAAAAGGCAAGCAAACACATATTTCTTCACATGGAGGCAGGACGGAGAAGAACAAGTAAAAGAAGGAAGAACCCCTTATAAGACCATCAGATCACTGAAGAACTCACTCACTATTGCAAGAACAGCATAAGGGTAATTGCCTCTATGATTCAATTACCCCCCACAGGCCCTCCCATGACATGTGGAGATTATGGGAACCACAATTCAAGATGAGGTTTGGGTGGGGACAAACCGTATCATAGAGCTTAGCCCGAGAGTTTATTTGAGCCACATTTATTCTCAATTCCTTTAAAACCTTGTCTAACTCCCCCATTTGCTTCAAAAAAAAAAAAAAAAAAAAAAAAAAAAAAAAAAAAAACATGTCTAAGGAATCTCCACCCAAAGGAATCTTTCCCTTTTCAGTATTATATATGGCACCTAAGAATTTTTAATACTATCTGTCTCAAATCCAGTACTCCCTATCAAAGTTTCTATTTCATCTTCAGGAAGCTTCATGCCCTAAGAGCAACTTTGCACTGATCTAAACATTCCAAGGAGACAACAATAATATTAAAACACTTGTTATTAAAACCTTTCCATGAAATGAGGAACGATTTGGTCATATTCAACTATTAACAAGATTTCCACTTCCCAACATTCTATTTTTCAAGGCATACCTCAAGTTCCATATTCTCCATGAAACTGCCTAACTACTTCCTTCCCTGCTACAAAATTGTATTGGTGTTTTTAATGTTGGTATTGAAGACAAACAAAATTCCATGTTCTTTTAGGTAACAAACATCACCTTGAAATCATTGTATCTCAACTATACCCAAAAGCATTTTGTGAAATGTATTACATACAGATACTGCTTGATTTATGAAGTCAGTTGTTAGCCAGTTTTCCCTTGCACATTTGCCATGGAAAATATTTCAATTCTCTGAGATCCCTCTTCAAATTTTACTTGCTTAATGAAGCCATTTCAGTAAGGCAGTGAATTGGACTTCTAGGACATAACAATGAGAATTGAAAGAAGCTGCCGACCACATCACTTTAGTGTAAATCATTCATCCTCCCCTGAGTACATTTCACCGTTGCAATTTCTCAGTCTTACCTTGTTACCTCGTGTGGCTCAAATTATGTCTCTATGTGCATGTCTTCATCTGGAGCTGGATAATTGATATCAGGTATTATACATTTACTTTTACTCATTGCAAAGATTTCCCCATACTCCTAGTGCTCTGAACTTGTGTGCTTGTATACTTAAATTGTGTGGCAATACTAGATATGTGTAATGTGAAGAATGGGGGTTTATTACTCGTTGCTCTGCAAGCAGCAGGAGTATCATCATATTTACATCAGTTTACTTTGCCCCCGAGTCCCACAGGCACAATGGAGATAGATGCCTATGCACACAGTTGGTGGCATTACAGGAAAGGAACTTTTAATTTGGGGATCCAAATCTTTTATAACAGTAGTATATGACTGCCTTTTGCTCTGGAGAAAAACTAACTCTATTTTCCAAGGTTGTTCACTATATAAATATTCTTGAAAAGATAGTCCAGAACAAAGGACATTTATACTTCCTCACTCATAGTATGTACAGAAATGCAGGAATTATCTTCCAACATAGGACACTATTAAGAAAGAAACATGATGCCAACACTAATTGTGCTGTGATAACTGACATGAAATACGACTTTTCTGGATAATTCAGGACATAGGTTCACTAGTGGATACCTACCAGTCTCTGACACACCTTTTAATTCTGTAGTATCTACCATCTGAAGGAAAACTATAAAAGACACCAGCTCTTTAGGGCTCAAGATGTATGTAAAAGTAACAGTGCCCAGTACAGTCATTTTCCAGTTATCACAACTGGCTTCTTAAAAGTAAAGCCTCTAGTGTTAGGATCTTGAATGTATTTGACATGTTGTGGCATTAATGTTATTCAGTGTAAGGGGATTAGAGTAGGACACCAGGCACCTAAGATTGAGTTAGATTTTCTATTAATTTTATTTCTCATCTTGGACACGTCACTTAACATTTAACCTCATTTCTGTAATTCTGTGTAATGTGTTACTAATGTCTTTCTCTATCTCAAATTTGACTTGAACTAAGCCACAGATCGTGGTCTTGTAAACTCAGATGAAACTAGGTCACTGAATAACTTCCTTGGCTAAAGTATCTTTGGCTCCGCTATTCTGAGTTCTTCTTGCCTCTTTTAGAAGATATTTATTTGTGCTGCAGAATGCAATGAAGTGTTCTCTCTCTTAAACCTGTTACATTTTGGTTTAATTCTTGAAGAAATTTAACAGGAGCTAAGTGATTTATTTATCTTGTGTTTTCAGTTGGGTTTGCTTATATCATAGGCCTCATATCACAGAGCAATCCCAGCTGCTATCTTGGAAAACTATAGAGGAACTTTCTGAGATCATCTTCACATGGGTACAGGAGAAGAGACTGGTGGTGCTTGTGCCAAATAATTTCATCTTTTTTTTCTGAATTCTCCCTCCTTATTTGCCATTATTTGATCCGTTTTTTCCATCTAATTACTTCAAAAAACAATTAAAAGAGGGAGAATCTCTTTAATTGCTTCTTCAATAAAGACCTAAGAAACACTTTGCCTACTATGTATTATCTCTTTTTTATCTATAATCTTCAGTTAGTTCAATTAATTCTTAGGTGTTTTCTTGCCTTTCATGTTTTAATTATTTTTTTAATATTGGTTCTGAAGTCATTATAACAGGTTTTGTAAACTTTGGCGAAAATGGGTTGGGGAGGGGTGTGCCAATATGCCTGATTTCTGATCTACAACTTTGCAATGTTTCTATCCTTCTCATTTCATTTTCAGAATTTTTTTTTTTTTCTCAAAATTGCCTTTTGCAAATTAGTCCTATAGGATTTCAGTTCAAATCCTAGACGGTTCTATGTCTAGGCTTCCAATTGTGGTATTTTTAAACACAAACTCCAGGTTTTCTGTGTGGGTTCTTTAACTTTTTGTCAGTATTTTCATAGTCAATGTCCTTATTTTATAACAATTTCCTATTTATAATTTAATTTTTCATTTAATTTTCTTTGCTTCATAAAGAAAAGTGAATATTGTTTAGGAAGCAAAAAGAACAGAAGGGCTTATAGAGAAAATCAATAATTCTTTTTTCCATGCCTCCCCACCCACAGAGTCTTAATCCCCAGAGGCACACTTTTAACTGCTTGCTTTTTGTTTTCCTGAGCATGGCCTTCAAATACTTAATTAGCACATTTATTCCACTATTTATCTGTTGGCCTCCTGCTATGAGAGGATTTCACTCACACCACTCCCCACTTCCTCAAACCTTTCTCTCTATATATAGCTTTATCACTCTAGCTTTCCCTCTCAACACCTCTGCAATAACAACATCACTAGTTAAAATTTCATTTATTGGTCTATAAATTATAGAAAATATATCTTGGTTTTATTCTTTTTAAGTCAACAGGACACTGAAGTCCCCATTCTTTCCTTCTCTTTCTTCCTCCTTCCATCTCTCATCTCTATCTACACTTCTAATAATGGCCGGTTGATACTGTTTATAATTTGTTCTATAATCTTAGCACAGTCTTCCATGGTTCATCTATCAGCTGATTCTAAATTGATTTACTATGCCATGTTAATAACGAGTTAGCTAATAAGCTATGGCTCCATTTCTTCCTCCAGTGGTATGTTTTCCACCTAAAGTAGAATGGACTCAGAATTAGTTCAACTGGACTTTTTTTTTCTTTACAGTTTACCAATTTCCTTTAGCATATTCTCAAATATTTCTAGATTCACAATAATATTATGTGTCATTTTGTTTTCCCTTCCTTTCTCTTTCAAAGATCTTCCTTTTGGAGTCTTAATTCTCTTTCCATATGTGGATTAGTTGCTTTCTAGGGTAATACTCACTTTCCCTCACTGCTCTCTAGTTTGGATCTTCTGTTTCCTGCATCCTATATCTTTATTCTTTATTTGCTATTTTTCTGGAGTATATCCTAAAGGAACTTTCTATGAAGAGGTACCTAGGCATTTTGATAAGTCTGAAAATGTTTTCATTCTACCATCGCATTTGCTGTATTGGCTATTTTCTGTGAGTATGAAGTGCTGTTGGTTAGAAGTCTAATTTCACTACTTTGTAGGCGATTTTTGTTTAAAATTCTCCATGGTCCATTTTTGGGGATGTTCTTCTCATTTATTGTGTTTTGAAATTTCATAAAAATGGTTTAGGTGTCTCTTTAACAGAGTCATTATGGTTAGTACTCTCTGAAAATTTGTATTTCATTCTGGACATTTCTGTTCCTTTTCAATTCTGGGAAATTTTCTTCTGATTTCTTCTCTTTCACAAATTTGCTGGATCCTAGTCTTTTTCTTTCCCCTAAATTTAGGATTCAGTCCTGCCTTTATCTTCCTTTTTCTTTTCAGCCTCTCCCTACATAATTTCATCATCTCCTATGGCCTAAAATTCATCCATAATTTGATAACTCCTGAATTTATATTTCCAGCCTGCTCTCCCTCCAGATCTATAGATTCTAAAGACCTATAGATCCAGTTGACTATTTGACCTACATACTTGGATGTCTAATATACATCTCAAACTTGCAAGGTCCAACTAGAACTCTTAATTTTTTTTTAACCTTAATACCCTTGTAATACATTCATTTTGTCACAAGTCAGCAACATCATCCACTTAATTGCTAACAAAAGAATATAGACATTATCTGTAATTCCTATTGCTCCCTAACACCAAATAGCAGATTCAGCAGCAAATGCAAAACGTATTCTTAATCTAACCACTTCTTACCAATTCATCTCATCAATACCAAAATTATCTTTTCCAAATACCAGTATCCCAAGAGTTTATAATCTGATGTGTAAGTGTACATGTTCTAGGGTCCAACTGACTGGCTTAGTTTCAAATTCCAATTTTACCACTAAATACCTGTTTGACCTTGAGCACTGTCCTTAATAAGCCTGTATCTTAGTTTTCTCAGTTATAAAATGGAGATAAATGCTCCCTTATGGGGCTGCTGTGTAGAGCACACAACACATCCTTAATGAGTGCTCTTTGTCAAGATTACTGTAATTACTATAATAACTTCCAAACTAATTTTCTTAACTACCTTCTTTTTGTCCCCATCCTCCAGCTGCCAGGATGGTGTCTCTCTCTCCTGTTATCTTAAAATCACAATGGAATGTAATACACACTTGTAATATACACATACACAAGGTGCAACATGTGTGCACAACTCAATAATTTTTAGAAAACAAAGATCTATAAACTCACAACCAGGTAATGAAATAAAATTTTGCTAGCCACCCAGCAGATGAATCCTTCATACCATTGCTCAGTCAACACCTCCTCTCTTGTTACCAAAAGTAACAATTACCCTTTTCTGCAACACTATAAATGTGTTGTGTACCTTTAAGACTTTATGCAAACCAAACTACACATTATGTATTCTTTGATACCTGGGCTGTTTTGCTTATTATCATGCTCGTGACACTCATTCATGTTGTGTGCAGACGTTCACTTATTGCAATGCAGTAATTCATGATACGAGTGTTAAAAATTGTTTATTTAATATACTGCTGATGGACACATGGGTTGTTTGCAATCTTAAGCTATCACAGATAAGGCTGCAACAAAAAAAATGTAGTACATGGTTCTTGGTACACAGCTGCATGCATTTCTATTGGGTCTATGAGAGTTGAATTTGGAGGGCCATAGATTGAGTGTATGTTCAGCTTTAGTAGAAAATACTAAACAGTTTTTCCAAGTGGCTGTATCAATTTTTACTCCTGCCAGAAGTTTATGAGAGTTCTAGTTACTCTAAAACCTCACCAACACTTGCTGTGGAAGTGAAGAGGATTTAAGCAAAATGTAAAATTCGTGTATTTTTTTTTAACTTTTGAGATTTTTCTGGGTATGTGGTGATATTTCATTGTGGATTTGTGTCATGGTGACTAACACATTTAGGAACCTTCCCAAATATTTATTAGCCATATGGATATACTTTTTAATGTCCAAAGACAGGAGCTAGTCAAATATAGGTAAGTCAAGCAACTAGAGGCAAGGGAAGGATGAATAGAGACTAGGTTCCAAGAGGGAATTTGAAACCTTGAAGGTAGTCCACTATGAAGGAAGAAGTCTGGTTCAAGTAACTAGAATCAACAAAATAGTCAAAGTTGTGGTTTTTGAGGTTTGAAAGCCTTGGAGACACAGCTCCCTTGCCTGAATGGGAAAACAGCAGGAGAAAAGGCCTATATTCATGAACTAGAAGAGCTTTCTCATTAAACTCCTAAGCATGTCTTCTGTGGAACCCTTATACCATGGGGCACACACAATGTGTAGAAGAGTGACACTACAACCTGGTATCTGTCAATTCTGTTGAGATATATACCCCAATGGTAAAATATCCGCTCTGAGAAAACTCAGTTAACGAGGGATGAGGGCAGCATTTCTAGTCTTCGGTGAAGATAGAATTTTTGGTTATGGGGAATTACTACAGCAGGAAATTTTTAGTTTGTCAGAGATGAGGTAAGTGTTATCTCACACAGTGCTACTGAAGAGAGCCACTGTAGGAAATAAAAGAGGAAAGAGAGAGATCGATCCTTCCAGCAGATGTTGAATTATGTTCCTGAGACTATGTGATGAGAATTAATGTGAAATTGATTTATTTGAAAGTATTCTCAGGAAAATCTGGGGAGAGTGGGAAAGTTAACCAGAAAAGAAAATGAAACCAAACAGGGATATATTATCAAGTAAGCCCCACGAATGGGAATTTTAGCTCAGTTCCACAAGGAAGTTGGAGACAGTGTTGGTTGTCCCTCAGAGTCACTCCCATTAGGGACATGACAGCCGGGGTATTCATGCCCCTGCACTGTCAGCCATTGGTTAAGGATTGTTTCAGGAAAACAAACATTCCAAGACCCTTCCTGATTTATAGAAAACCAAAGCAGGCTCAGGAGATGAAGAGTCCTTAACCATAGACACTGGTGCTGGCTGTTTGGAGTGAAAGAGCACAAAATAATCAAGGAATCCAAGGTAATATGGTAGCACTGATACTACTTGCTGTAAGTGGCTTCCTAGTGCCAAAGAGAACACACAAAAAAATACCCCAAACTCTCTTGTAAGAGCCTCCATACCAAACATGATTGTCCATGTCTGTCTCTGCCACCTTCTACCATCTCTCTTCCCCTACATTCTCTCACTACAGACCTGTCTTACAATCCTTGTCTTCCTTCGGAGGAAGAAGTTTTCACCTCAAGGACTTTAGACTGTGTATCTCCATACAAAAGTATACAAATGACATTTTGGATCATCAAGTACTCAGAAACAATTTAAGAATCAATTTCCAAGAGAAAAATACTCAGGGAACACCTCCTGCCAAAATACAAATAAACCAGAAAAAAAGAAATGAATGTCCAGAATAGGAGAGATACAACAATCAGAAAATAGTGGTAAGAAAACTAATAAACTAAAATTCCAAATGATTTAAGCAAAACCTGAAATTTAAGAATAGGGTTAGGTTGTGTAAGAAAAAAGCAGGGGGAAATGAAGTAAAACAAAGCTAAAGGTTTCATATTCTTTGGAGAGAATTGTGTAGAAACTGTAAAATTATCTATGTATTAAAATCGTTTTTCAAAATAAATGTAGAAGGATAGAAAAAGATATAAAACTTCCAAACAACTAGAGAGAAAAAGGAAAAAAAAAAAGAAAAACAGATTATTTCACCCAGAATAAGAAAATTGAAGAAGAAAAAAGCAATTGAAAAGCTTTCAACCATACAAATTATATATTTAAATGCAAAAATAATAAAATAAAATATAAATAAGATTATAAACCATTAGGCTGGGAAAAAGCAACACATGTCATCAATACCAGAAATTGTAATAGAAATGATTAATAGTTTAATAGCATTGAAAAAGTAAAACAAAACTCCAAAGCTTAAAAAACACAATGTATGACAGAAAAAGTCAGTAGAAAAACAACATAAATGGTAGAAAAAATGGGTTTCAATATATAAAACTTCCTACACATTAATAAGGAAAACATAAAAAAGAAAATATGGTTTAAAAACATAAGTAGGTAATCCACCAAAACATAAAAGCATTTGGCCAATTCAAATACGAAAAAATACCTAGCTTCACTAAATAACCAAAGGAATGTAAGTTAAAATTAAAAGCTATCATCTTTTACCTATCATATTAGCAAAGATTTGAAAATAATAACAGTATATGTGAAAACAATGAGGAACAGGTCCTCATATTATTGATGAGAGCATAAATTGGTACAATCTTTTGTAAAGCAATTTGGAATGTGCATCAAAATTTAAAATATGTTATACTCCTTGACCCAGAAATTCTCCTTTAAGGAATTTATCCTTAGGAGTACTAATGAAAGTTCACCAAGATATCTACACAAGAATGTTTATGTAGAATTATGCCCAATAAAAAATGAAAACAAAACAACTTAATGTTTCATTAAGCTTGTTAATTGAAGTACTTTATAGATTCTGGATATTAGACCTTTGTCAGACGCATAGCTTGCAAATATTTTTTCCATTCTGTAGCTTGTCTATTTACTCTAATGATAGTTTCTTTTGCTGCGCAGAAGCTTTTTCATTTAATTAGGTCCTACTCGTCAATTTTTGTTTTTGTCGCAATTGCTTTTGAGGACTTAGTCATAAAATCTTTCCCGAGCCTGATGTCTGGTGTTTCCAAGGTTTTCTTCTAGGAATCTTATAGTTTCAGATCTTACATTTAAGTCTTTCATCCATCTTGCGTTAATTTTTTATATAGAGAAAGGTAAATGTTCAGTTCCATTTTTCTGCATATAGTTAGCCAGCTATCCTAGCACCATTTATGAACCCATTTAAAAGTGGGCAAAAAACATGAACAGAAAATTATCAAAAGAAGATATACAACCAGCCAACAAAATGAAAAAAATGCTCAACATCACTAATCATCAGAGAAATACAAATCAAAACCACAATGACATACTATATCACACGAGTCAGAATGGCTACTATTAAAAAATCAAAAAACAACAGATGTTGGTGAGGCTGTGGAGAAAAGGGAATTCATACACTGTTGGGTAGTAAAGTAAATTAGTTCAGCCACTGTACAAAACAGTTCGAAGATTTCTCAAGGAACCTATAACAGAACTACCATTTGACCCAGTGACTGGGTACATATCCTGAAGAAAATATATCGTATTGCCAAAAAGACATGTTCATGCATATGTTCCTCGCAGCACTATTCACAATAGCAAAGACATGGAATCAACCTAGGTGCCTAATAATAAATGATTTGGATAAAGTAAATGTGGTACATATATACCATAGAGTACTATGCAGTCATAAAAAAGAATGAAATCATGTCCTTCGCAGCAGGACAGATATAGTTGGAGGCCATTATCCTAAGCAAATTAATGCTTAGAAAACCAAATACCACATATTCTCACTTATAAGTGGGAACTAAACATTGAGTACTCACAGAGATAAAGATGGCAACAATAGACACTAGAAACTATTACAGGGGAGAAGGGCAACGGTTGAAAAGCAACTGTTGGCTATTCTGCCCACTACCTGAGTAAGAGGATCATTCATATCCCAAATCTTAGCATCATACAATAAACCCACATAACACTGCACATGTGCCTCCCGAATCTAAATAAAAGTTGAAATTAGTTTTAAAAGAGCATAGTAATACAATTATATATGCAGTATTTGATGGCAGTAACAAATGGCTATGTTACTGGAAAAACCTACGTATTTTTTAATATATTCCATTAAGAAATTCTTTAAAATTATGGTATAGTCATAAAATAAAATAACCTTTAGCCCCTAAGAAAAATGAGATAAATCTCTATATACCAGCATGGGAAGATGACAATGACATGCTAAGTTATAAAAGCAAATTACTGATACACACTACATGTTTAAATTTCAAATACATGAGGCTAAGTTTTAAAAGATAGCTGTGAAAAACCACACATTGTATGATTCTATGTATATGAAACGTACAGAAAAAGCCAATCTTGAGAGACAGAAACAGGTCAATGGTTGCTTGGGCCTGGGATGGAAACAGGGTTTGCCTGCAAATGGCCATGAGGGACCTCTCTGAGGTGATAAGAATGTTCTAAAACTGGATTGTAGTAATGGTGAAACAGCTGACTCTGTCAATTTACTAAAAATTATTGAATTTACTTTGGGAATTTCATGGTATACAAATTATACCTCAATAAAGCCATTTTGTAAGAAAAGCAAAATACTGATCAGTATAGTAATAGCATGTGCATATGCAGCTATATTTACATTCACAAAGAAAACTCTGCCCTGGGACATTTCTGTATTGTTTATTTTCAATAATAAATACTACTTTTACATTCAAAAATGTATGAAAATAAATATCAACAGTATCTTTCAAAGCTCTTAGATCAGGTCTCTTTATCTCAGCACCCAGAAAAGCAAAACTTGATCTCATATATTATCTGCTAGAGATGGCAGTTCGATATATTTTGCAACAGTAGGGTGGATAAAGACGACCAAGCCATTTGTAATGGCAACATCACAGAATGGGATGTAACAAAGGTAATCAGTCACTAACACTTAGTGGACACTACTCTAAGTACTTCAAACAAATTCAACTATTTAATTCATGTAACTACCCAATGTTGCAGTCCAACCTCTATGAGCTTGGCAAATGCCACAGAATTAGAGAATGTAGATCAGGGATTTAAGCCCAAGATGTCACACTTCAGCGTCTGGGCTCTAAAAACTGCATCAGACTGCCCATACCCAGAAGGGGGCTGTATTTCACAAACCAATTTTCTGATTAGACATGTTCACTTCAGTAGCATATTTCCTACATTTTGATTCTGGTAGCAAGCTTTTAAATACATATTCGTATTTTTTCACTATTTCCAAATTTCCAGTTTAAGTCAATGGAATTCTTAAAATCAGGAACTCACAGTTTTTGTTTACACAATGCTGAATAGCTACTATGAGAAATGACACAGACTGGGGACTTAGAAAATATTTGCTGAAGGCAGGCACAGTGGCTCATGCCTGTAATGCCAGCACTTTGGGAGGCCAAGGCAGGCGGATCACGAGGTCAGGAGATCGAGACCATCTGGCCAACATGGTGAAACCCCGTCTCCACTAAAATACATAAAAATTAGCCAGGCATGGTGGTGCACGCCTGTAGTCTCAGCTACTTGGGGGGCTGAGGCAGGGGAATCGCTTGAACACAGGAAGCGGAGGTTGCAATGAGTGAAGATCACGCCACTGCACTCCAGTCTAGTGACAGAGCAAGACTGTGTCCAAAAAAAAAGATTTGCTGAATTATATGAGATACTTTAAACAATGTTTCTCTCTACAAATGCAAATAGTCTGACAGTTTTTAAAACAACCTCTATAAACAGAAAGACATAATGAATGGGCCAAAACCCATCCCATTTATTTCAAGTTTAAGACATCAGAAAGCCTGATTCAATAGGGATTGCCTACGAAAAAAAACACAGAAGCACATCACATTTCAATTATTTCTACATCTTCAGTGTCGAGTAATTAATAAACCAAGTTCTTAGAGACACTGATCATATATCAAATAAACATGATGTGCTCTCCTATATCTCCCACAGAAACAGGTAATGCAATAGGTTAGCACTGAAATAGGATATTAAAACCCATTTATATTCTCACATCATTAGATGAGGAGAATAAATCTGGACACTAATGCTTGGCTGATATCCTTAAAATGATGCTGATTCTGCTAAGTCCTATTTTTCCTCAGAGACTACAAATGTTCACACACACACACACGCACACACACAAAGAGTCTCAGACTCAAAGATTTTATTGGTCTTAAAACTTGAAAACAATGGCCACTTTTTTATTAAGCCACCCATAAATCCCAAATAAATGCAAACCCCAGTATATACTACTGTAGAGGACTTACACCTTTGCCTTCTGTTATTGATATTTTCCCTCTATATTTTTTCTATCAACCTGAGATAAAAATAACTTATCTGAATCAGCTCAATCTCAAAAGCTTCATTTAAATATAGCTTCATTTATTAATTTTGAAATTTAGTTATATTAGCTCTTGCCATGTCAGTGTTAAAGTCCTCGAATATACATGAAAAATTACATTCTTCTACAGTGTTTAAAAATTAATAATGGTGAGAGTCCAATTTTAAATTACCCACATCATAGAATGACTCAGTAAATTGCATGGATTTCTAAGTTCAGGCATCATTAGTACTTTTAGACTCCCTTTGAACTTATAACACTTATATTCTGTCAATATCATATTAAAACTCTGTATTACAAAGCTAATTTTATAAACCAATTTCTCATTGCTAGGCAGACTCTAGACTGGATAATATTCTTCTGCTAAGCCAGTGAGATAAGGAGTTTCTTCTGGTTGAATTTTTATTGAGAAAGTTAATTTTGTTTGAAATGTCCATTTCAATCTTTGGAATACTGATGTAAGCTCCTGTATTGTGTGTTTTCAGTTTAATTTTTAAACTGTGCTTCCAAATTTAATTTTTATGCGATTCATTGTTTTAGGTCATCTTCTGTTAAGACTATTTAGTAATAGTTAGCTTATATCTAATATGCCCATCAAACTGTTATAGACAGAGTGTGATAAAGCTGTTGCTATATGAGAACATTTGAGCAAAACAGGCTTATTATACCTATTGACTTGCAGGAAAGTGTCAAGAAAGTAAGCTTTGTTGTGCAAATAGTGTGAATTCTCATGGAGTTTACAGAAGTCACCTTACAGGTGAACAAATTACACTATTTAATAAAGGCAGGCTCTATAATTTTGATCTTCTCTTCCTAACAGGAAAAAAAGTTTTCTTTTATTTTGCATATCCAGTACTAGCACAGTTCTTAAGCACACCTTAAGTACTTAACCAGAAGGGACGAAGGAAAGGAGGAAGGGAGGGAGGAAGGGAGGGGGAAGGGAGGGGGGAAGGAAGAAGGGAGGGAGGAAGGGAGGGAGGGAGGAAGAGAGGGAGGGAGGGACACTTTGAAGTCTGTAAATGTTGTGCACATACAAGAGCGTCTTGTTATCATTATTGTTTTAATCAGTACCCAGGAAAATGGCTGATCTCCTTATGAAAGGATTAGTTGTTCTTAGAGCATGTCCTCCTTATGGTCACATCTCTTGCTTTCTTGGTAGGACTGTTCCCTTGTTAAGGCTTGACAATTCCTAAACCAAAACAAATCCATCTTCTTAAGTACAAAGAACAATTGTTGCTAACCTAGGACTGGTTGACAAGAGAATATAAAGCTTCTCCATTTGACAAAAGAAAAAAAAAAAGTAGCCTGTGTTTTCTTTCAAATTTCACACTCAGTCAGACTTGTAGATTCCCCTAAAGAAAGGATGAATAGGCCAATAGGCCATCCAGATCAATGTCATAAAGCAAAAACTGCTCAAAATAAACACCACTGCTTTGTTTTCATGCAGATTTATATTGCTTTTTTATCCTCTCACAGTGCCCTTTTCTGCAGCTAGAAAGTATCTTTAAATTACATTTTAAAAACAAGACTGCTCTGTGAAAATCTGTCAAGATGTGTTTTTTTTACTAGTTATGATTGTCTAGTTTTATTAAAAATAACAAAACAGTAACATTGCTGACACATACAAAGAAGTTCTATTCAAGGACTTGCAAGGGAAGCATACAACCTGATAAAATGTGTATATGTGTGAGTGAATGAGAGAAAAAGAGACAGAGGGAGAAACCAGAGGAAGAGACAGAGGAAGAGGGCACGCACATACTTGTGAATATGGCAAATGTCTGACAATGTGCGATATATCCCACCTTGGGCAGAGCATATATTAGATTTAATTCTAGCTATGTTTTGAAAGGAATAGTGAAAACTGGGATATGTACAGAGCAAAGTGTGATAAATCGGACTGTTGCTATATGAGAACATTTGAGCAAAACAGGTTTATTAAAACTGCATCCCAGAGAATCCAGGAATAAGACACATGGATATTTTCTTTAACTATTTAAAGTTCTCACCTCTGGAGATGCAGAAGCACGTTTTGCATCCCTCTTGATGACAAAACTGAATGTGTTTTTAGGATTTGCCTAAGAAGGAGTGCTTTAGGATATGTTTGCTGCTAGTTATGCTAAAGGCCATAAATTATGCAGCAAATTTCTTTGGTATCTTCTTTGTCCTGATGGAAAAGTCACAAAAGGTTACCTTTTTACATGAAGGTGAACCAAAGAACAAACCTCATGTACTTATTTTCCTACAGATAAAGGTTTTCCTCTGGTTCCTTTGCACATACTTAAGAATTAAAACAGAAACAATTATTTTTCATAAATGAAGAAAATATTTTTAAAAGAAATATGTAAAATGAGTAAGAGAACATAATTTATGGGACTTTGGAACTTTCAAATTGGGGAGTTTTATTTTGGAAGTCATTAAGTTCTTATGAAATCCAAGCTGGATATAGTAACCAATAAGCATGTTCCCTTGATCTTATAAAATGTATAATGTACTTAAACATTACTGATGATTGCTCAGCCACTGCCTTTTATACAAACACTATATTCACGATTATGTCCTCCAAAAATGAGGTTTCCTGTTTGCCACAAGGTTATAAATGCTCATGCACTCGGCACCACTCCTTTAATTATCATATTGTTCAATTTTTCTTTATAAGTCACCTATCTCCTATTATACAAAACTTGGTTTAAAAGTGGAAGGAGAATGTTACTTTTGGGGCTTGATATCAGTGTTTTTTTTTTTTTTTTTTTTTTTAATTCTGCTTATTAATATAACAGAATATCATTGCTGAAAGGACAAGTAGAGGACACATCCCTAATATCAAGCATAAGGCAGACATCTATTTTGCATTATTAACCTTTAGTTCACTGGGCTTCCAGGAAGTTATTTTTTCTGTTCTTTTCCTCCATCTTTTTTGACCATTCCATCTTGTGAAAGAGGCTACTGCCCTGTCCATACTTCTTCAGGTATCATCAGTTCAAAGCGTTCAAGCCAATTTTCAACTATGCACATTTGAACTGCTTCTGGCCATTCAAGCACACTTGATCTACAAAAAAGAGAATCTCAAAGTACCAAAGAATTAGTGTCTCCTGGGAGCAGGTTCCAACTAAAGACTGATGGCAAATGGTTTCCTTTCTCTTTGGAAGGATCACTTTGAAGCATGCATTGTACATTGGTTTAGAGAGTTCTGCAGTGAAATTTAGCTCTGATTGTACCCTTGATTGGCTGTTTTCCCTTTCCTGTCTCTAGTTCTGACTCTCCTACCAGGGTTTCCAGGAACCACCTCCAAAATAAAATATTTGTACTCATATCCTTGCCTCAGGGTCTACTGCTGGGGAACCAAATTAAGACACTTCTTATCACTTTTTCTGGGTTATCTTCTGGACATGTTAGAATAGCGCAGGGCTTAGTCCATGGACGACTTTTCTTAATTGAATTGATTTGCCGGGTGATTTAATCTAAACCTAATATTTCAAATATCCTTCAGAATTATACCAAAATCTCTGTCTTATTTTCAGAGCTTCAAATACCTGATTGATATCTCCACTTGGATGGCTACACGGTATTTCAGGATTACATTTCCTAAACCAAACTCTTGAATTTCTTCCCTAAGCGGCTGGGAACTGAATATGCCACATGGTATTGGGATTTTTATTTTGAGTGCACTGGTCCTCAGTTCCAAAATAAAACTCCCCAATTTGAAAGTTGCAAAGTCCCATAAATTATGTTCTCTTACTCATTTTACATATTTCTTTTAAAAATATTTTCTTCATTTATGAAAAATAATTGTTTCTGTTTTAATTCTTAAGTATGTGCAAAGGAACCAGAGGAAAACCTTTATCTGTAGGAAAATAAGTACATGAGGTTTGTTCTTTGGTTCACCTTCATGTAAAAAGGTAACCTTTTGTGACTTTTCCATCAGGACAAAGAAGATACCAAAGAAATTTGCTGCATAATTTATGGCCTTTAGCATAACTAGCAGCAAACATATCCTAAAGCACTCCTTCTTAGGCAAATCCTAAAAACACATTCAGCATCCGATCACCACCATTCTGTGAGTAAAGGACACTACTTTGAAATAACTCTACTGAAACTTGAAATTGCACATTTATTTTGAAGAAATTTATCAAGAAAAATAATTGGCCGGGTGCGGTGGCTCAAGCCTGTAATCCCAGCACTTTGGGAGGCCGAGACGGGCGGATCACGAGGTCAGAAGATCGAGACCATCCTGGCTAACATGGTGAAACCCCGTCTCTACTAAAAAATACAAGAAACTAGCCGGGCGAGGTGGCAGGCGCCTGTAGTCCCAGCTACTCGGGAGGCTGAGGCAGGAGAATGGCGTGAACCTGGGAGGTGGAGCTTGCAGTGAGCTGAGATGGCGCCACTGCACTCTAGCCTGGGAGATAGAGCGAGACTCCGTCTCAAAAAAAAAAAAAAAAAAAAAAAAAAAAAAGAAAAATAATCATAGCTGATGTTTTGTGGACTTGACAGTGTTTCCTTGGTTGTTTGCCTTTAAGAACCATTTAAAGGACCAAAGGGAGAAGGAAAATTGAAAAGTAAATTAACTGTCACAAGTGAAGAGCTGTCACCTTAGATTTAATAATGTCATCACTGAAAGTTAAATACCAGGTAATTATGAATATGAATAATTATAGAAACATAACCAGGATTTTCAGAGCTAAGAAGAAATTTGACTTAACCTGAAGAACTTTCTTATTCACAAAAAAGTCTTGGTTTACTGATTTTTAAAAATAATTTCAACTTTTATTTTAAATTCAAGGGGCACATCTGTACCTGCAGAGCTGCCTAAAGGACCAGGACTGTATACACAGCTTGTCCTTACCAGTCAAACAAATCTAGTAATGAGAAGTTCCTGAGGTCGTAAGGTTGGGATTTGGTTCAATTTTTCTCAAATGCAATCGATTTTATTTTTTTCCCATGCTTTTAGTCCTTTACAGTGTATGTGGCTCAGTGTCAATGGTGTGTATGACTAGCTACCTTGAAAACTGGTTCCCTCTACAGGCAAACACGTTATGATTATCTCACGTTGCAGAGGGATAATAACTGTCACAGTGTTCACAGGGATCATTCAAAAATGCACAAAAATGCACAGCACAGAGACTCATTCTTCAACTTCACTCTTCCCTACCTATTCTAATATACATCATCGGAATGATGACATGCAGGACCATATTTCATCAGCATATGTCTTTCTCTTGATGTATTGGGTTTCATACCACCACTTTTAAAGCAACACAAAATTCCTGGTAAGTGCAAACTCATAAATAATATTACAATTAAAAATAAAAGATTACTTAGAAGGTATCAGCATATTTACATGTGACTTTCAAATGATAGATGTGTGGCATTTTTCAAATCTCAGAAAGATCTATTATGTGGACTGTGAGGGAATTGGAGAGATGACAGTTTTTCATACTTTCTATACTCTCTTAATCCTTTCATAGATAAATATACAGAGATAAACTTACATTCAGATTTTAGGAGCATTAAGAACAGATACAGATATTTATTTTTTGAGATCATAAATACAGTTCTCAAGTTGTTAACCTTCCCAAAGTGTCTTTCTTTTTATTGTCAGTTTCCACTTCTCTATCTTCCTCATTTTTCTTCTCATTAGTCATCTGGACAAGAATAAATGGAAGTGTAAGGAATAGGGCAGGGGGAAGTGCAGAACATCAGTTCTCTCTCAAGTCTACTCTAATGACCACTATTCCAAACTCTACTGAAGATGCCAAGCTAATACAGGATGACACTTCAAAATGCTACAGGTACTTCATACAAATGATCCAAAGACTAGCAGACCAGGGACCACCTAACTCATGGAATCCAGCGTGATCCCAGGCAGTAACTAGTTCTTTTTTCCAATTATTTAAGAGATATGTTTTACAATATGTTTATTACAAAGATAGTCCATTTGTGTAATATTTAAAAATCACAACGTTTAAAAGAGTAGACAATAAAAACTGAAGCTTCATCTCATCTTAAATCTCTAATTCCACTCCTCAGATGTAGCTACATTTAACACTTTCCTGTGTATTTGTTAGATTGGTACTGTCCAAACTGAAATGCCATCCAAGCCATGTATGTAATTTAAAGTGTTTTAGTAGCAGTATTTTAAAATTGAAAGAAACAGGTGAAATTTCCATTACTTTAGTTAACTCAGTATATTCAACACATCATCACTGCAACTTGTAATTGAAATAATAACTTATTAATAAGGTATTTTACATTGCTTTAATACTAAGCCTTGTAAATCCAGTGGGTTCTTTGTGCTACAGCATACCTCATTTCAGACTAGCCACATTTCAAGCACTTAATAATCACATGTGGTTATTCGTTCCTGTATTACATAATGCAGTTCTAGATATAATGTGCTTGATTTTTAACATATATGGGAATAAACTTTACACATTGTTCTGTGCTCTGCTTTAACAAGGTACTATAAAAAATTTCAATATTAGCAAATGAAGGTATGTCTCATTGTGTATTAACGACTGCATTTTGTATGCTGTCTTTTGCTATGATTATTCCTTAAAATATGTTATTTCTCACATGTGTGAGAGTACAGATTTATGTGAATTTCTTGGTCTAAGAGTACATGCATTTTAAATTTTGATATTTGATATTAAATTGCCTTCCAAAGCTATTGGAAAGATTTATGTTCTACCCTGTATTTTTTTTTTTTTCCTTTTTTTTTTTTTTTTTTTTTTTTTAGTAGGCTCTTATGTTTATTGTTGATCTACACCAAGTAGAGTACCTCAATGCTATGTAACTGAAAAATATGTTTTTAAAAAGGGGACAGGTGGGGCAGGTTAGGGGGCTGGTATATGACACTATAAAAATATACATTAGATACAAAAAGTGTACAACGGCAATAGACAAATGCTCACTTTAATCACAATTCTAAATTAATTATTTTCACATTAACATAGATATTTCCATAAACCAAGAAAAACTGAGTTAAGTATTATACATTTAACAGTTAACACGATTTGAAAATTTTTTATTAAAAATTGATCAGAAGCTAGTAGAAATTCTCAATGTAAATATAAACTATTCATTACAATTGTTTTTCAAAGTAAATTCAGATCTAAGCTTCCTGAAAAGCTGTATTATCTAATATCATAATAGGGATGACTAAGTACTTGACAACTACTTTCTAAAGAACTTAACAAAAAGTGACTACTTGAATATTATATTTACAACAAAAAGGCTAACATTCTCTGCAGAGCTCTAATTTTATCATGAAATGTGGACAATCAGGAACAGGTGGATGAGTGGTATCAAGAAAAAGAGCATTTCAAAATATTTCCGGCCGGGCGCGGTGGCTCAAGCCTGTAATCCCAGCACTTTGGGAGGCCGAGACGGGCGGATCACGAGGTCAGGAGATCGAGACCATCCTGGCTAACACTGTGAAACCCCGTCTCTACTAAAAAATACAAAAAAACTAGCCGGGCGAGGTGGCGGGCGCCTGTAGTCCCAGCTACTCGGGAGGCTGAGGCAGGAGAATGGTGTAAACCCGGGAGGCAGAGCTTGCAGTGAGCTGAGATCCGGCCACTGCACTCCAGCCCGGGCGACAGAGCGAGACTCCGTCTCAAAAAAAA
This sequence comes from Piliocolobus tephrosceles, assembly GCF_002776525.5. NCBI lineage: Eukaryota > Metazoa > Chordata > Mammalia > Primates > Cercopithecidae > Piliocolobus > Piliocolobus tephrosceles. Next base: position 28,258,679 of record NC_045451.1, on the reverse strand, counting down.
AAAAAAAAAAAAAAAAATTCCATTTTATTAAAGGTTTTGACAATTAAGATTTCATAAAATGTCTTTAAATTCTATTTTCTAGAGAATAACCATCTAAACAGGAAACACATGCCATAAAACTGCAACCATTTTAGTGTGTAAAATAATTCCAAGTTTGTACTATAAAAAGATTTGGCTAAAATACAAAACATCTTTGCAATAAAACTGATAATGTAGTTTAAATAGCTTATAAGATTTCAGAAATGTCTTCTGAAAGAAATGAGAATGTTTCCCTCTGCCAGACAAAACTGAACAGTTAAAGTCAAGGTGCTATAAACTAGACAAAGCTAGAAAGGCACATCATGTAACTAGAAAAGAACAGCATGGGATGTGGACTTCCTCTATGTCGAACTGATAGAAAAACAGAATATGCTCTTCACAAGGAAAGGCATGAGAAGATAATTCTTATAAACAAACTTCTCACTGAAGTCTTGAAGAGTTTTACAGAGAACATAATCATAAAATGGCTAGAGGTCATTTATAGGACATGGTAATGGATTCCTTTGTATTACAATACCTGCCTCAACTATAAACACAAATCAAATATAAACACCCTTGGAAAGCTGTGATTCTCTCAACCAAACATTCCTCTGGTACCACACTCAGCTGCTAGTGGCATTTGGATGCAAAGGTTTAACTCGTGCTAATCTGGACAAGCCAAGACGGAGACTCTGATTTGGAGACTTCACAGACACTACCGCCAGTGGGCTGCTGCTATTTCTGCTACCTCCAGACGCCGCTGGTGGGACCCATTTAGGTCTCTTGCTTTCAGCTGAAGGACTGCGTATTTGTAATGGTTTCCTAGTGGCATCTTCACTTCTTTCTTTTTAATTTCTTTAACTTTACTTTTTCTCATAGAGAAGTCTTCGTCATTATCCTCACTCGCACAAAAATCAGAATCATCCTCAGAATCTTCACCAGGTGCAAAGTCTGGTTCAGTGTCATTAGCACTATCACTATCACTGCCTTCCAGAAGAAACTTCCTCTGCTGTACTGCAGCTTTAGATGCTGCTTTTCTTTTCCTTTGAACACCACCAACATCATCTTCCACAGTAATCTTATCCAAATCTAAATAATCACTGGCTACACTGCAATTAGAGACATGAGGAGACTTATTCATTGTTTCTGTTTTACTACTGCCATGTTTTTCAATGCTTTTATCTTGAGACTTCTGCACATTAGTGGTGACTGTTGGAAGTTCCTTCACTGATAAAGCTAGTGCAGCTTCTAAGTCTCTCTGGTAGAGTTTGTCATCTAAAGCCATCCTTTTTTTAGGAGTTTTCTCTTGTATTGGGATTTCTTCTTTCTGGAGATTGCTCAAGTTAGGTTTTGGTTGATCTTGTTTTAACTCCTTTGGTGTTGTTCTGGATTTCTTGTTTAAAGGTACAGTTGCAGAAACAAAATCATCATCACTGTCAGAGTGGTCAAACTGTGAGCAATTGACTGGTTTCTTATGTCTCACAGGCTGCACCATGGTCCCTTTCAAGGCTCGATATTTACAGTTCTCAAATTCTTGTTGGCTTCAGCAGCGGTTTCAAGTCGCACCCAAAACCAGACTTCAGCGCCCTCCGCCTCCTCTACCCTGTATTTTCAAACTTTTAAATCTCAGCCAACTGGATGACATAAAATACGATATTTTGTATTTCCCTGATGTCCAATTATTTTAATTGATTTATAAGTACTTTATTTTAATATTAGCAAAATTTGCTTTTTCTCTGTCAAATATGTTATAACATTTCCACTAGTTTGTGGTAGGTCTTTTGATGTTGTATACCATATTATTTTGTTGAACAGGTGGTTTAAGTTTTTATTTAGGCACATTTATCACGCTTTCTTCTATTGTTTCTGTATTTCTTACCCATTCTATGGAAAAAATAACTGCTTTCTTGTACCACTGTTTTTGTTCCACTTCTATTATCATCTTTGGGATATTTAATTATTATCTTTTGAACACTTAGTTATTATCTTTGGACTTCAGAGCCAGATAATTAAATTAACCATAATTTTTCCTTCATGATATACTTTCATTCTCATGTATGGATGACTTATATTTAGTTATTTAGTTTCAGTAATGCAGAAATCATCAAAACTCACAAGTCAAAACATTCACAATAAGTAACAATTTACCATATGATTCCTTGTATCCCATGCTCCTTGCTACCCAACACCATCAGAAATAATTATTATCCTGAATTCTGGGTTCATCACCTCTTTGCCTATAATATCCTTAAAAATTATTTATTGTAATATTTGCATTTATTTTGACTAACAAGTAAAAACTGCTTATATTTATGCTGTACATCATGCTGCTTTGTTATATTTATACAGTGTGGAATGATTAAATCGGTAATGCATGTATCCCTCACCCCATCTCCTTATCTTTTGTATATATGTGGTGAAGACACTAAAACTTATTCTCTTAGCAATTTTCAAGTATACAGCATATTATTACAAACAGTAGTCATCATGATATACAGTAGAGTTTTGGCATTTATTCCTCTTGCCTGAGATTTTGTATCCTTTGACCAACATCTCTTCTCTCCTCTCTACTTCAAGAGATCTACTTTTCTACCTTTTGCATGTTAGTGAGATTATGTGGTTTATGTCTTTCTGTGCCTGGCTTATCTCACTTAACATAATGTACTCCAGGTTCATCCATGTTGTCACAAATGGCAAAATATCCTTTTTATGGCTGAAAAGTGTTCCACAGTGTATACATGCCATTTTCCTGATTCATTCATCTACTGATGAAACAGGTTGATTTCGTATCTTGGCCATTGTGAATAGTGTTGCAATGAAACTGGGAGTGCAAATCTCTCTTCAGCACACAAATTTCATATTTATTGGGTATATACACAGTAGAGAGATTGGTGAATCATATAGTAATTTTATTCTTAATTTTTAAAGAATATCAATACTGTGTTTCATAATGACTGTACTAATTTACATTCCTGCCCCTAGTTTACAAGGGTTCCCTTTTCTCTACTTCTTCACCAATACTTATCTTCCATCTTTTTGTTAATAGCCATTCTAATAGGTGTGAGATGAGATCTCATTGTGGTTTTAATTTGTATTTCCTTGATGATTAGGAATGTTGAGCTTCTTTAAATATACCTGTTGGCCATTTGTATGTCTCTTTTTGGAGAAAAAAACAAACAAACAAACAAAAAAAACATCTATTCAGGTTGTCATTTTTAATGCAGTTGTCTTTTTTTACTGTTAAATTCCTTATGTATTTTGAATATTAACCTCTTATCAGATTTATAATTTGCAAAATTTTTTACATTCTGCAGTCTGCCTCTTCGGTCTGTTAATGGTTTCCTTTTCTGTACAGACACTTCTTAGTTTGATGTAATCCCATTTGCCCATGTTTGTTTTTGTTGTCTGTGTTTTTGGGGTCATATCCAAAAAAATCATTACCCAGAACAAATGATATTAAATTTTTCCTCTATGTTTTCCTCTAGTGGCTTTATACTTTCAGATCTTACATTTAAAACTTTAATCTATTTTGAGTAGATTTTTATATATGGTGTGAGACAAGGGTCAAATTTCATTCTTCTGCATATGGATATCCAATTTTCCCAGCACCATTTATTGAAAAGACTGGCCTTTCCCCCTTGTGTTCTTGGCATCTTTGTCAAAAAAAAAAAAAAAAAAAATTGACCTTAGATGTGTGGATTTGCTTCTGGGCTCTCTGTTGTCTTCCATTGGTCTATGTGTCTGTTTTTATGTTGAGAGTATACTGTTTACATAACTATAGTTCTGTAGCAGGTTTTCATTACTTACTGTGATGCTTTCAACTTTGTTTTTGGTTTTTGTTTGTTTGGTTGGTTTTGTTTTGTTTGCCCAAGATTGCTTTGGCTATTTGGTATCTTTCGTGGCTTCACATGATTTTTAAGATTTTTTTCTATCACTGTGGAAAATATCAGTGGAATTTTGACTGGGGTTTCATTAAATCTGTAGACAGTTTGAGTTAGCATAGACATTTTAACAATATTAATTCTTCCAATTCATGAAGACATGATATCTTTCTATTTGTGTCTTCTTCAATTGGTCTCATCAATGCTTTTCAGTTTTCAGTATACAGATATTTCACCCCATTGGTTATAAATTATTCCTGATTTTTTTGTAGCTATGGTGAATGGGATTATTTTCTTATTTTTTGAATAGTTTATTGCTAGTATATAGAAACACTGCTGATTCTTACATGTTTTCTATCCTGCAGCTTTACTCAATTTGTTTTCTATCTCTAACAGGTTTTGAATGGAGTTTTTAGAGTTTTCTGTATATAAAGTCTTATCATCTGCAAACAACTTGACTTATTTCTGATTTGGATGCCTTTTATTTCTTTCCCTTGCCTAAATACTCTAGCTTAAACTTCCAATACTATGTTTAATAGAAGTGGCAAAAGTGGGCAACCTCTTTAAGATGAGTTGTTGGGTGCAGCACACCAACATGGCACAAGTATACATATGTAACAAACCTGCACGTTATGCACAGGTACCCTAGAACTTAAAGTATTTAAAAAAAAAAAAAAAATCAAACTCTGCAAGCAAATCAAATAAAATCCTTGGTTCCTGCATAATGAAAAAAAAAAAAAGAAGAAGAAGAAGCTTTCAACCTTTTCACAATTCAGTATGATGTTAGCTGTGGGCTTATCATTAGCTTTTATTATGTTGAGGTACATTCCTTCTATACCTACGTCTTTTAGAGATTTTTCATAAAATGATCCTGAATTTTGTGAGTACCTGTTCTGTATTAATTGAGATCATCATATGGTTTAGTTCTTCATTCTGCTCATCAGCTTCTTCTTATGTTTCTTTCATCTTGTTTGGACTGTATAGGATTCTGGTTCTATTTTAGTAATTGTTTATCTTTTAATAGTAAGTATCTCTTTTCACAGAGTTATTTGCTAAAGAGTGTTCATGAAGGGTGTGGAAATTAGGAGTGGGCAGGAGAGTGAGCTAAGACTTGGGTAGCTTCCATTCAGGTATACAGATCAGAACACAATCTCAACAACTCTCCCTGGTGTTCCACACCAAAGGCCTGACCCAGATCTGTGTTTTTACCCCTTAATGGTAAGAAGCACCAGATGTTACAGATGAGTGTGTGAATTGATTTTGTATTTATTTATTTATTTTTGCCTTGAACTATGATCAGCAGCTAGGAATCTGATTGTCACCCAACATGGCTCCTTTTCCAAGACACACTAACAGATTGTAAAGGATATGCTTCTGGCGTATCTTCTGTATGCGTCTCTCTTTCACCACTCTGCAACATGGACCCAGGGTAAGGAATTCTCCCATGGCTTTCCCACATACCCCTCCTTACCATTTCAAGTTGATGATCATTTTAAAGTCCTTACCATTTTTAGATTATATTTGATCAACTTCTTTTCACAGTTTGAAACTTAGCATTAAGGAAGCATAAGGAAGTTTCAGTGAAGATGGTGCTTTTTTTCTCTGTTCATTGTTTTTCTGTGTGGTTAAAAAAAAAAAAAAAAGACTTTATTTTGCTATCTTCAACCAGATAAACTTATTTAACAAATATTTACTGAGTAACCACTGTGCAAAACTCCATGCAAGTCACTGGAAACACCATAGGCAAATGTGAATCTTCTGCTTGAGAGAAAAACATTAAAGACATAAAAATTATATGACTACACAATTACCAAGGTTAATGACTGCTATGATGAAAAATTGTGGAGCACTCGTGGAGATTAAAGAGGAATCTAACTTAATCTGAGTATGATGAAAGGCATCCTTCAGGAAGTGATATTTAAGCTGAGTCGTGGGAATGAGTAGGACCTGGGTACACTGGCGAGTAAAAGAGGTTCACAGAAAAGGGACGGACAACATATGCACATGTCCTGAGGCAGGAAGGAGGTTGGAGTGTCTGAGGACCAGAAAGGACAATGTGACCTTCAATAGAAAGTGTTATAAATTTGAGTGCAGACTTTTAAAGAAGTTTAGACTGTATCCTTTAAAAAAAAAGGGGGGGGGGGGGGGGGGGTTGGGGGAAATCGGGAAATGGGGATAGGAAGTAAATTTTTAAAAAGTCATCCTGGCTTCTGTGTGGAGAATTGCTGGAGAAAGTCTGGAGACATGTGACCACCAGCTCAGAAGCTTTTGGAGTAAAGAGTATCTTCAATAACAGTGGTGACATTGGACATAAACAGAAGGTGGATTTGAGATAATTTGGAGATAGTATCTCATTACTTCCCACACCTTAAATTCTACAGTCCAGACATAATTAACTACTCACAGTATTTGCTAACAGAATATGCTGGTTCACACATACCACCATGAGCACACTACTCCATCCACCTAGTGAAGATTTACTCATCTCTCAAATCTGAACTCCAGTGTCAATTCCTGCCACAGGTAAAATAACCATCATCATCCTTTGTGTTTCTACTATGTCTAATACATATTTTATAATAGCACCTATTTCAGATAAAAGAGCAAATGTTTATGTGGTTTCTTTCCTCCCCTTTCTTGTCTGTAAGTTGCTTATAGATAGATCTGTGTTTCTTACATTGTATTATTTCTCCAAGCTCTGGCAATACGCCCTGCACATACCAATAATAATGACTTATGGTTTGCCTACAACATTAACCCCCATTTATTTTCCTGTCTAATAAAATAAAATCCTTAAAGAAGCCCTCACGAAATTCTTTCTCTAGGTATCCTAGGTCCTGAGTCTACAGAGAATCTTCTAAAACTTTTTGCTGTATCTTCTTTTTCTATATAGTTCCCCTGAAATGGAAAGTTGGAAGTACCATGTTTCAATGGGCACCATGGGCATCAATTTCTGATACAGTGGACCCGGTGCTAGACAGAGGCATAATCTTGGAAACTTCTCTCCAAGTTCAGTAACACACCACAACAAGTGAGAACTCTTCACCAGAGCATCCCAAGGGGCTTTGTTTCCACTTTGCCTAGAAGGAAAGCCCATAGAGGAGAGACATCAGCCCTATCTCTGACTCGTAGCTCTTCAACTTTTGTTTTTCTTGCAGCATACCATGCTTCCTAAAGGTAAACCACAGCATGATCCAGTGTCTGTGGCAATCACCTAAGACCACCCTTTCACCTTCTTTTTCCCCACTTCCTCTCACTCTAAACCCATCTTCCTCTGACCTTTAGACTTGGTACACACCTCCCATGTTTGAGCTTTGGCCTTCCTTCAGAGAACGAAACTTGATATGCCAAGTTCTTCGTGCCCTCACCACTCTTGGACTAGAGTTCTCACTTCAACTCTATTCTTATAAACCAAAATCCTAAAGTTAAACACTCCAAATTTAGCATTGGCAAAATGTATTATCTACTAAAGACTCCATCTTCATGATAATATTATCCAGAGATACATTCAAAATAGACTCAACTTGGAGAGAGAATATTCAGACAACCCAACTGTAGAGCAAGGTGGTACCATTACCTTGCTCTTTCTGAGCTCCTTAAATGACGGATCACCTATCTAACCTATTATTCCTCTCTCTGACCAAGTGTAGTTCGGATTTGCCTTCCTTTTCCTCCAGAATATAAATAAATAGGAATAATGCAGAGTTGTTATGTCTAATGGTAAAGGAGAAGCTAATAAAAGGTTAACTATAAATATTTGACTGCTCAGAGTTCTATACATATCTAATTGTAAGTAATTTCCTTTCTCCATGGATATAACTTGAAATAGAATCAAGAGGATTGATGAGCCTATGGGGTTGATGAGCAGACCAAGCCGTGAATGTCATTAAGGAGATGAAGTGCACATGAGTGCAGTTCCACTGGGAAGCACAGCTGTCCTCCCACGTAGTTTACTGCCAGATAGACAGCCTGGCCATCATTATCCCAAAACAACAACAATGAATATGGACATGGCAGATTTTAAGGACATCATCTCTACAGAACAAAATGAAAAGGGAGAAGACAAAAGACAAGGCCAAGCCAATAATACTTTAAAAATATACTAATAACTTCCCAGAGCTCTTCTAGTTGTGTTGCAAATAACTATAAGCTATGTAAGATAAAAACTATTAACTTTACTTAAAATGTGAGAAGATGGCCCATAGAGGCTGAATGTAATAGCTAAAAATACCTGAATAAGAAATCAGAATATTTGAAACTGAGATTCCAGAAGTGTTGAGCTAAAGCTTTTTCAAGATGACTTCCACACACAGATGAGAAAAGGGACATAGATCCCTTGCCACGGATGTCTCCAGCACACATTCCCCTTTCCACAAAGTGTTGGAAATTTCCTTTTCATGCAGGTAGTTTATTTCCAAGACAAAAGATGTAGATGTGTCTTACTTGCTCTAGGGCAGCTCAGAGGAAGTCCTACAGCTGCACTATCGGTTATGGTGCCACTAGCCACACATGGCTATTAAGCACTTGAAATGTGGATGGTCCAAATCAAACTGTGCTAGAGGTGAAATACGCACTGGATTTCAAAGACTTACTATAAGAAAAAGAATGTAAAACATCTCCTTAATAATATTTTATGTTGATTACATTCTGAAAATTTTTAGACAAATCAGGTCAAAAAAAGTACTAATTTTACCTGTTCCTCTCATATATATATATATATACACGTACATATATATACACACATATATATATGCACAAATATATATACATTTATGTACACATATATACGTGTATATATATATACACACACACACACACACACACACACGTATATATATCCTTTTTAGAGAGGGGGGATAAAAAGTGATACCCTGCTCTGTCACCTAGGCTGGAGTGCAGTGGTATGATCACAGCTCTTTGCAGTCTCAAAGTCCTGGGCTAAAACCACCTTCCCTCCTCAGCTTCCAAGTAGCTGGGACTACAGGTACATACTGCCATACTCGGCTAATCTTTTTAAATTTTTTGTAGAAATGGGATCTCGCCATGTTGCCTAAGCTGGCCTTGAACTCCTAGCCTGAAGCAATCCTCCGAAGGGATCCTCACTGTCCTCCTCAGCCTCTTAAAACACTATGAATATAGGTGGGAATCACCATACATGGCCCTCTAATTTTTTAATGTTGTTAGAAAATTTAAAATTACATATATAGGCTTATGAGATATTTTTATCAGACAACATTGCTCTGCAGGATTCTTGGGATAGGTGCAGCTATCATTAGTGTAAACCAAGAAAAAACAAAATTATGGAGATATAATTGTTGATGTGGTCTACCAACTGGCTGTCTAGTGCTACTCTTAGTGTGATCCACAGGATGACATGAGCCTGCAGACTGCCAATGGTCCCTCAAAAGCAACTAAATTGAAGGTACATCTTTAGAAAATTTTGTAAACTTTGACAGAGTAATTCCACATCTGTTGCACCTAATATTTTTTTTCTTTTCTTTTTTTTTTTTTAATTATACTTTAAGTTCCAGAGTACATGTGCATAATGTGCAGGTTTGTTACATATGTATACTTGTGCCATGTTGGTGTGCTGCACCCATCAACTCGTCAGCACCCATCAATTCATCATTTATATCAGGTATAACTCCCAATGCAATCCCTCCCCCCTCTCCTCTCCCCATGATAGGCCCCGGTGTGTGATGTTTCCCTTCCCGAGTCCAAGTGATCTCATTGTTCAGTTCCCACCTATGAGTGAGAACATACGGTGTTTGGTTTTCTGTTCTTGTGATAGTTTGCTAAGAATGATGGTTTCCAGCTGCATCCATGTCCCTACAAAGGACACAAACTCATCCTTTTGTATGGCTGCATAGTATTCCATGGTGTATATGTGCCACATTTTCTTAATCCACTCTGTCACAGATGGACATTTGGTTTGATTCCAACACTGTTATTGTGAATGGTGCCGCAATAAACATACGTGTGCATGTGTCTTTATAGCAGCATGATTTATAATCCTTTGGGTATATACCCAGTAGTGGGATGGCTGGGTCATATGGTACATCTAGATCTAGATCCTTGAGGAATTGCCATACTGCTTTCCGTAATGGTTGAACTAGTTTACAATCCCACCAACAGTGTAAAAGTGTTCCTATTTCTCCACATCCTCACCAACACCTGTTGTTTCTTGACTTTTTAATGATTGCCATTCTAACTGGTGTGAGATGGTATCTCATTGTGGTTTTGATTTGCATTTCTCTGATGGCCAGTGGTGATGAGCATTTTTTCATGTGTCTGTTGGTTGTATGAATGTCTTCTTTTGAGAAATGTCTGTTCATATTCTTTGTCCACTTTTTGATGGGGTTGTTTGCTTTTTTCTTGTAAATTTGTTTGAGTTCTTTGTAGATTCTGGATATTAGCCCTTTGTCAGATGAGTAGATAGCAAAAATTTTCTCCCATTCTGTAGGTTGCCTATTCACTCTGATGGTAGTTTCTTTTGCTGTGCAGAAGCTCTTTAGTTTAACTAGATCCCATTTGTCAATTTTGGCTTTTGCTGCCGTTGCTTTTGGTGTTTTAGACATGAAGTCCTTGCCCATGCCTATGTCCTGAATGGTACTACCTAGGTTTTCTTCTAGGGTTTTCATGGTATTAGGTCTAACATTTAAGTCTCTAATCCATCTTGAATTAATCTTCGTATAAGGAGTAAGGAAAAGATCCAGTTTCAGCTTTCCACTTATGGCTAGCCAATTTTCCCAGCACCATTTATTAAATAGGGAATCTTTCCACATTACTTGTTTCTCTCAGGTTTGTCAAAGATCAGATGGCTGTAGATGTGTGGTATTATTTCTGAGGACTCTGTTCTGTTCCTTTGGTCTATATCTCTGTTTTGGTACCAGTACCAGGCTGTTTTGGTTACTGTAGCCTTGTAGTATAGTTTGAAGTCAGGTAGCGTGACGCCTCCAGCTTTGTCCTTTTGACTTAGGATTGTCTTGGCAATGCAGGCTCTTTTTTGGTTCCATATGAACTTTAAATCAGTTTTTTCCAATTCTGTGAAGAAACTCATTGGTAGCTTGATGGGGATGGCATTGAATCTATAAATAACCTTGGGCAGTATGGCCATTTTCACAATATTGATTCTGCCTATCCATGAGCATGGTATGTTCTTCCATTTGTTTGTGTCCTCTTTGATTTCACTGAGCAGTGGTTTGTAGTTCTCCTTGAAGAGGTCCTTTACATCCCTTGTAAGTTGGATTCCTAGGTATTTTATTCTCTTTGAAGCAATTGTGAATGGAAGTTCATTCATGATTTGGCTCTCTGCTTGTCTGTTACTGGTGTATAAGAATGCTTGTGATTTTTGCACATTAATTTTGTATCCTAAGACTTTGCTGAAGTTGCTTATCAGCCTAAGGGGATTATGGGCTGAGACAATGGGTTTTTCTAAATATACAATCATGTCATCTGCAAACAGGGACAATTTGACTTCCTCTTTTCCTAACTGAATACCTTTGATTTCTTTCTCTTGCCTGATTGCCCTAGCCAGAACTTCCAACACTATGTTGAATAGGAGTGGTGAGAGAGGGCATCCCTGTCTTGTGCCAGTTTTCAAAGGGAATTTTTCCAGTTTTTGCCCATTCAGTATGATATTAGCTGTGGGTTTGTCATAAATAGCTCTTATTATTTTGAGGTACGTTCCATCAATACCGAATTTACTGAGCGTTTTTAGCATGAAGGGCTGTTGAATTTTGTCAAAAGCCTTTTCTGCATCTATTGAGATACTCATGTGGTTCTTGTCTTTGGTTCTGTTTATATGCTGTATTACGTTTATTGATTTGCATATGTTGAACCAGCCTTGCATCCCAGGGATGAAGCCCACTTGATCATGGTGGATAGGCTTTTTGATGTGCTGCTGAATCCGGTTTGCCAGTATTTTATTGAGGATTTTGCATTGATGTTCATCAGGGATATTGGTCTAAAATTCTCTTTTTTTTTGTTGTGTCTCTGCTAGGCTTTGGTATCAGGATGATGTTGGCCTCATAAAATGAGTTAGGGAGGATTCCCTCTTTTTCTATTGATTGGAATAGTTTCAGAAGGAATTGTACCTGCTCCTCCTTGTACCTCTGGTAGAATTCAGCTATGAATCCATCTGGTCCTGGGCTTTTTTTGGTTGGTAGGCTATTAATTATTGCCTCAATTTCAGAGCCTACTATTGGTCTATTCAGGGATTCAACTTCTTCCGGGTTTAGTCTTGGAAGAGTGTAAGTGTCCAGGAAATTATCCATTTCTTCTAGATTTTCTAGTTTTTTTTTGTGTAGAAGTGTTTATAGTATTCTCTGATGGTAGTTTGTATTTCTGTGGGGTTGGTGGTGATAGCCCCTTTATCATTTTTTATTGTGTCTATTTGATTCCTCCTTCTTTTCTTTTTAGTCTTGCTAGCAGTCTGTCAATTTTGTTGATCTTTTCAAAAAACCAACTCCTGGAATCATTGATTTTTGGGGGGTTTTTGTGTCTCTATCTCCTTCAGTTCTGCTCTGATCTTAGTTATTTCTTGCCTTCTGCCAGCTTTTGAATGTGTTTGCTCTTGCCCTCTAGTTCTTTTAATTGTGATGTTAGAGTGTCAATTTTAGATCTTTCCTGCTTTCTCTTGTGGGCATTTAGTGCTATAAATTTCCCTCTACACACTGCTTTAAATGTGTCCCAGAGATTCTGGTATGTTGTATCTTTGTTCTCATTGGTTTCAAAGAATGTCTTTATTTCTGTCTTCATTTCGTTATGTATCCAGTAGTCGTTCAGGAGCAGGTTGTTCACTTTCCATGTAGTTGAGAGGTTTTGATTGAGTTTCTTAGTCCTGAGTTCTAGTTTGATTGCACTGTGGTCAGAGAGACAGTTTGTTATAATTTCTGTTCTTTTACATTTGCTGAGGAGTGCTTCACTTCCAATTATGTGGTCAATTTTGGAATAAGTGTGGCGTGGTGATGAGAAGAATGTATATTCTGTTGATTTGGGGTAGAGAGTTCTATAGATGTCTATTAGGTCCGCTTGGTCCAGAGCTGAGTTCAATTCCTGGATATCCTTTTTAACTTTCTGTCTCGTTGATCTGTCCCACGTTGACAGTGGAGTGTTGAAGTCTCCCATTATTATTGTGCGGGAGTCTAAGTCCCTTTGTAAGTCTCTAAGGACTTGCTTTATGAATCTGGGTGCTCCTTTATTGGGTGCATATATATTTAGGATAGTTAGCTTTTCCTCTTGAATTGATCGCTTTACCATTATGTAATGGCCTTCTTTGTCTCTTTTGATCTTTGATGGTTTAAAGTCTGTTTTATCAGCGACTAATATTGCAACCCCTGCTTTTTTTTGTTCTCCATTTGCTTGGTAGATCTTACTCCATCCCTTTATGTTTAGCCTATGCATGTGAGATGGGTCTCCTGAATACAGCAGACTGATGGGTCTTGACTCTTTATCCAGTTTGCCAGTCTGTGTCTTTTAATTGGAGCATTTAGTCCATTTACCTTTAAGGTTAATATTGTTATGTGTGAACTTGATCCTGCCATTATGATATTAACTGGTTATTTTGCTCGTTAGTTGATGCAGTTTCTTCCTAGCCTCGATGGTCTTTACATCTGGGCATGATTTGCAGTCGCTGGTACTGGTTGCTCCTCTCCATGTTTAGGGATTCCTTCAGGGTCTCTTGTAAGGCAAGCCTGGTGGTGACCAAATCTCTAAGCATTTGCTTATCTGTAAAGAATTTTATTTCTCCTTCACTTATGAAACTTAGTTTGGCTGGATATGAAATTCTGGGTTCAAAATTCTTTTCTTTAAGAATGTTGAATATTGGCCCCCACTCTCTTCTGGCTTGTAGAGTTTCTGCCAAGAGATCTGCTGTTAGTCTGATGGGCTTCCCTTTGTGGATAACCCGACCTTTCTCTCTGGCTGCCCTTAAGATTTTTTCCTTCATTTCAACTTTGGTGAATCTGGCAATTATGTGCCTTGGAGTTGCTCTTCTGGAGGAGTATCTTTGTGGCGTTCTCTGTATTTCCTGAACTTGAATGTTGGCCTGCCCTACTAGGTTGGGGAAGTTCTCCTGGATGATATCCTGAAGAGTGTTTTCCAACTTGGTTCCATCTTCCCCCTCATTTTCAGGCACCCCAATCAGACGTAGATTTGTTCTTTTTACATAGTCCCATACTTCTTGCCAGTTTTGTTCATTACTTTTTCTTCTTTTTTCTTTTGGTTTCTCTTCTCGCTTCATTTCATTCATTTGATCCTCAATCGCTGATACTCTTTCTTCCAGTTGATCGAGTCGGTTACTGAAGCTTGTGCATTTGTCACGTATTTCTCGTGTCATGGTTTTCATCTCTGTCATTTCGTTTATGACCTTCTCTGCATTAATTAGTCTAGCTGTCAATTCTTCCACTCTTTTTTCAAGATTTTTAGTTTCTTTGCGCTGGGTACGTAATTCCTCCTTTAGCTCTGAGAAGTTTGATGGACTGAAGACTTCTTCTCTCATCTCGTCAAAGTCATTCTCTGACCAGCTTTGATCCATTGCTGGCAATGGGCTGCACTCCTTTGCAGGGGGAGATGCGCTCTTATTTTTTGAATTTCCAGCTTTTCTGCCCTGCTTTTTCCCCATCTTTGTGGTTTTATCTGCCTCTGGTCTTTGATGATGGTGACATACTGATGGGGTTTTGGTATAGGTGTCCTTCCTGTTTGATAGTTTTCCTTCTAACAGTCAGGACCCTCAGCTGTAAGTCTGTTGGAGATTGCTTGAGTTCCACTCCAGACCCTGTTTGCCTGGGTATCAGCAGCAGAGGTTGCAGAAGATAGAATATTGCTGAACAGCGAGTGTACCTGTCTGATTCTTACTTTGGAAGCTTCCTCTCAGGGGTGTACTCCACCCTGTGAGGTGTGGGGTGTCAGACTGCCCCTAGTGGGGGATGTCTCCCAGTTAGGCTACTTAGGGGTCAGGGACCCACTTGAGCAGGCAGTCTGTCCCTTCTGAGATCTCAACCTCTGTGTTGGGAGATCCACTGCTCTCTTCAAAGCTGTCAGACAGAGTCGTTTGCGTCTGCAGAGGTTTCTGCTGCTTTTTTTGTTGTTGTTTAACTGTGTCCTGTCCCTAGAGGTGGAGTCTACAGAGACAGGCAGGCTTCCTTGAGCTGCTGTGAGCGCCACCCAGTTCGAGCTTCCCAGCGGCTTTGTTTACCTACTTAAGCCTCAGCAATGGCGGGCACCCCTCCCCCAGCCTCACTGCTGCCTTGCCGTTAGATCACAGACTGCTGTGTTAGCAATGAGGGAGGCTCCGTGGTCGTTTGACCCTCCCCACCATGTGTGGGATATATTCTCCTCGTGTGCCCGTTTGCTTAAAGCGCAATATTGGGGTGGGAGTTACCCGATTTTCCAGGTGTTGTGTGTCTCAGTTCCCCTGGCTAGGAAAAGGGATTCCCTTCCCCCTTTCGCTTCCCAGGTGAGGCGATGCCTCGCCCTGCTTCAGCTCTCGCTGGTCGGGCTGCAGCACCTGAGCAGCACCGATTGTCCAGCACTCCCTAGTGAGATGACCCCAGTATCTCAGTTGAAAATGCAGAAATCACCGGTCTTCTGTGTCGCTCGTGCCGGGAGTTGGAGACTGGAGCTGTTCCTATTCGGCCATCTTGCTCT
Organism: Piliocolobus tephrosceles; assembly: GCF_002776525.5. Taxonomy (NCBI): domain Eukaryota; kingdom Metazoa; phylum Chordata; class Mammalia; order Primates; family Cercopithecidae; genus Piliocolobus; species Piliocolobus tephrosceles. The sequence goes on along the minus strand of NC_045451.1, from coordinate 28,243,131 downwards.
GCCCCCACCTAATATCTTTTTGTTAAGATGGGTTTCTATTTTGCTTGTCTTTGTGTCCTTTTACTTCATTTCTATTAATTCACTCTTACATTTTATAAAATTATCAGTTTGCAACATTGGAAATAGGATCTTTACCACAGACTGTTTATAAAGCATTGGGATATACAATTTTGGTGACTCAAAAGTTTAGTTTTGATATTCATGGGAACAGATTTGTCAATTTCAAATACACTTAGTGAAAGCCAGTATTTAATGGAGAAAAAAATGTATTCAAATTTCATATACCTAGCTCAAGGGTTGCTCTATCTAAATATCTTTAAATGCATAGACATGTTAATTATAAAGAAAACTAGCCTCTTATCTCTATAGAAATGAGTTCCTTGTTTTGGATGAAAGCAAAGAAATCTTTAACTCTTCTAAGCAGTATTCATTTTGTTTTGTTTTCATACTTTGGCATAGTGGCAGTTATTTGCTAATGAAGTGCCAGACTGCGTTGCATTTAACTTCCATGCCTTTTTTTTTCTTCTATAGAAATGTTTCATTTTCTGCAAAATATAGAAATTAGAAAAATTTATATCTGGCTAGCTTGAAAATTACATAATTTGGAAAAGTTCAAGTTTATTTGAGGAGCTTGGTAGAAGTCTTCATGACAACCTGGCCTCTCACTACCCTGAATCTGGGTAAACTGGCCATATGACATATTTCAACCTGGAAATGTGAGGGCAAAAAAAAAAAAAAAAAAAAAAAAGTAAATGTTATTTCATAATAATCAGAAAAAAAAAAGTCATGGAAGTTAAGTGCAACCCAGTCTGGCAGTTCATTAGCAAATAACTGCCACTATGCCAAAGTATGAAAACAAAACAAAATGAATACTGCTTAGAAGAGTTGAAGATTTATTTGCTTTCATCCAAAACAAAGAACACAAACACGTCAATAGTAATGCCTGTCTAAATGTATCAGAAAGCCAGGCAATTCTCACTGTACCTACTCTGACAGCAGGGCGTTCTGAAATACTTCCCCAATATCACAGGAGCTCTTCAATCCTTGATTTCATAAGATGTTCCCACATACAAGAGACCAAGAAACAGACACATCCACAACAAAACAACTGAGACATTTTTAAGAGAAGGGTATGTTTTTCTTATATCTAACACTCTCCGATTTACCAATTCACTTAGCTTCCTTTCTCCAAGTTCCACAAAAGAGGCCACAAATGGCCTCTTGATAAAGTCTCCTTTCTCAGAGGTTTTAAAGGCACTTTATGCTGGATATCATAACAGTTCATCTGACTTTCCTCCATTCCACTGACTTATTTAATATGTTCAGAGATGTAAGACAATTCAGGGACTTGAGAGAGCTGGGGAAAATGGGGGAGAATGTTAAAACAAAAAATGAAAGCAATGTATTCCAGATGTCAGTTCTTGGCGGCAGACACACTACCTTGCTCATAGCACTTAGAACAATGCTTGGCAACTAGAAAATGCTCCATAAATATTTTGACTGACTCCAGGTGGAGAAATGTTAATTAAGCATTAATCATCTACCATAAGCCCACACTGAGCATTTTATTCTTCAAGATAATCCTGTAATACTGGCATTTTATGATAAAGAGATTCAAACTAAGATAGTTACATAAGAAATTCAGTAACCACCTTCTCCTCCACATGCATATACTCTCCTACCCATAGCAAACAGCTCAGATGCGCCTGCTATGCCACCTACTATTTACTAAGTGTTCCCCCATGAGTTCTCTTCTTGCTCTGACTCCAGGTGAGTGTTACAGCTGCTCTGAAAATTAAGATAAGTCTCTTAAACTGTAAGGCATGGTTTCTCTGTGACTTTGGCTTTGCTTCTATGAAAGTAATGTCATAAGTTAAATCCTGAAAAACTCACTTCACATGCATTTGAGGTGCTTTCTGATCAACAGCTTCCCAAGATCATTTACCTGATTCGTTTTCCTACAGCCACCTTGCTGGGCAGAAAAGGCCTGAACTTTGTCTTTCACCTCTAGAAAAGAAAAGCTAAGGGTCTATACCTAAAAAAAAAAAAAAAAAAAAATGAGTAAACTATCTGCATGGGACTGACTTTATGCATATGGAGATTAGGCTGCCATCAGCAAGAAGGATCCTTCCTTCTACAATGTAATGTTTCTACTCTTAGCTGAAATCTAAGTTCTTGACAAAGATAACAAAAAGATATTTTCTACTAAAAGTTGTCTTCTGCAATTACAAGAAGGCAGTGTGCTCAAAGGCTATAAACCTTGCAGTCAGGCAGACTTAAGCTGTATCACAACTTTGTAATTTAATTACTGTGTGACTTAAAGCAAATATTTCAAAAGTATAATCAGGAAAACTGAAACCAGTTCTAAGCCTTTCAAGTAGGAAGGAATTGTGTTACAAAATTTCTGAATGAGTTAGAGTAGAAGAAGAGAGGACAAAGGAAGGTGGTGCTATCTGGAACTCAGGAAGAGTAGGAAGCCTGTCATCATTGCCCAGTCACACACTCTGTGCCACCACAAGCTGATGCTGAAACCCCCCAGGCCAAGCTTCCACCAAGGGGCGCCCTCCACTTCTCCCCTGCTTCAGGTACCCACACTTCCTGCTTCTATCACTATCACTTTTGTAGTAATCTGTACCATTCCAAAGTCAAAAGTGTAACTTCTACCTTCTTTCTGCCTTCCAATCTAATCCCAAGTAAGAGTCTCATATCGAAGGAAACTAAACAAAAACTCTGCTGGAAAATGTAGTTTCTAGGCTTCTAGCCTCTGCCACATATGGAAAAGCAATACAAATAGCCATTACAACGAGTCGTATAATCTATGGGCCCCAGCTTTCTCCTCTATAAGGTAAAAATAATGCCCTTATGCAATATTCATTTCAATAAGTGCCTACTGTATGTGGGTTACTATTTGCTAGGTATTGATCTAGGAACAGGATACAAAGTTGGTTTTAACTACAATGTTTTCTTGTATATGCTTAAGCAAAATATTTAAACAGATAATTGTAATAACAGTTTAATGCCCACTCTATACACAATTTTTATTTTTTTTTAGGGATGGCAAAATAAAGTTATTTATTGATGTTCATTACTATAAACATGTGCACCTTCCACAACCTTTACTAAAATTCTTATACATATCTAACCCAACTACTTACAGAATTCTAGGATTTGCAAGCATGCAGAAATAGCTAAAATAAAGATAGATGGATGTATAATAATAATCTTGAAAAAATATAACTTTGGAAACCTCTAATAGTACATTGAAACAAAATAAAAATAAAACTTATTGTTGTTGACATATGGACATTCTTTCTCTCTCTCTCTCTCTTTTTTTTTTTTTTTTTTTTTTTTTTTTGAGATGAAGTTTCACTCTGTCTCCCAGGCTGGGTTGCAGTGGCACGATCTTGGCTCACTACAAGCTCCACCTCCCATGTTCACACCATTCTCCTGCGTCAGCCTCCTGAAGTAGCTAGGATTACAGGCACCCGGCACAAAGCCTGGCTATTTTTTTTTTATTTTTAGTAGAGATGGGGTTTCACCATGTTAGACATGATAGTCTTGATCTCCTGATCTCATGATCCACCTGCCTCAGCCTCCCAAAGTGCTGGGATAACAGGCATGAGACACTGTACCCGGACCACAAGAATATTTTTAATATCACACCAAAGTTGGGGGGTCTAACTTATTGTAGGAGGAATGGAAGAGGTTCCTAAAGGACGTAATACCCATTTGTAGCAGAATATTGGGGGTGGGGAAAAGCCATCATCTCAGGAAGAAATGAAAACAAATACAAGAGAATGGATATAAAAACGGCATGAAGTGTAGCTTTAAGTTGCTGAAGAATAAAACTCAAAGAAGGAAATGAGAAGAGACAGATAAGCAAAGGCTGGATCAGCAAAGGCCTTTGTATTCTGTTAAAAAAACACACACAAAAAAAGGGGAGGGGGCTCCCAAGATGGCCAAATAGGAACAGCTCCAGCCTCCAAGTCCCAGAGTGAGTGACACAGAAGATGGGTGATTTCTGCATTTTGAACTGAGGTACCAGGTTCATCTCACTGGGGCATGTCGGACAGTGGGTGCTGGTCAGTGGTGCAGCCCAACCAGTGAGAACGGAAGCAGGGCAAGGCATCACCTCACCTGGGAAGTGCAAGAGGGAAGGGAATTCCTTTTCTTTTCCTAGCCAAGGGAAACTGAGACACACAACATCTGGAAAATCGGGTAACTCCCACACTAATACTGTGCTTTACCAACGGTCTTAGAAAATGGCACACCAGGAGATTATATCCCACACCTGGCACAGAGGGTCCCACACCCACGGACGCTCCCTCATTTCTAACACAGCAGTCTGAGATTTAACTGCAAGGTGGCAGCGGGGCTGGGAGAGGGGAGTCAAGACCCATCAGTTTGCTGTATTCAGGAGACCCACGTCACATGCAGAAATATACATAGGCTAAAAATAAAGTGATGGAGGAAGATCTACCAAGCAAATGGAAAACAAAAAAAGGCAGGGGTTGCAATCCTAGTCTCTGATAAAACAGACTTTAAACCATCAAAGATCAAAAGAGACAAAGAAGGCCATTACATAGTGGTAAAAGGATCAATTCAACAAGAAGAGCTAACTATCCTAAATATATATGCACCCAATACAGGAGCACCCAGATTCATAAAGCAAGTCCTTAGAGACTTACAAAGAGACTTAGACTCCCATACAAAAATAATGGGAGATTTTAACACCCCACTGTTAACATTGGACAGATCAACAAGACAGAAAGTTAACAAGGATATCCAGGAATTGAACCCAGCTCTGCACCAAGTGGACCTAATACACATCTACAGAACTCTCCACCCCAAATCAACAGAATATACATTCTTCTCAGCACCACATCACACTTATTCCAAAATTGACCACATAGTTGGAAGTACAGCACTCCTCAGCAAATGTACAAAACAGAAATCATAACAAACTCTGTCTCAGACCACAGTGCAATCAAACTAGAACTCAGGACTAAGAAACTCAATCAAAACCTCTCAACTACATGGAAACTGAACAACCTGCTCCTGAATGCCTACTGGGTACATAATGAAATGAAGGCAGAAATAAAGATGTTCTTTGAAACCAATGAGAACAGAGATACAACATACCAGAATCTCTGGGACACACTGAAAGCAGTCTGTAGAGGGAAATTTATAGCACTAAATGCCCACAAGAGAAGGCAGGAAAGATCTAAAATGGACAACCTAACATCACAATTAAAAGAACTAGAGAAACAAGAGCAAACACATTCAAAAGCTAGCAGAAGGCAAGAAATAACTAAGATCAGAGCAGAACTGAAGAAGATAGAAACACAAAAATCCCTTCAAAAACTCAATGAATCCAGGAGCTGGTATTTTGAAAACATCAACAAAATTGACAGACCGCTAGCAAGACTAATAAAGAAGAAAAGAGAGAAGAATCAAATAGATGCAATAAAAAATGATAAAGGGGATATCACCACCAACCCCACAGAAACACAAACTACCATCAGAGAATACTATAAACACCTCTACGCAAATAAACTAGAAAACCTAGAAGATATGGGTAATTTCCTGGACACTTACACTCTCCCAAGACTAAACCAGGAGGAAGTTGAATCCCTAAATAGATCAATAGCAGGCTCTGACATTGAGGAAATAATTAACAGCCTATCAACCAAAAAAAGTCCAGGACAAGATGGATTCACAGCTGAATTCTACCAGAGGTACAAGGAGGAGCTGATACCATTCCTTCTGAAACTATTCCAATCAATAGAAAAAGAGGGAATCCTCCCTAACTCATTTTATGAGAACAACATGATCCTGATACCAAAACCTGGCAGAGACACAACAACAAAAAAAAGAGAATTTTAGACCAATATCCCTGATGAACGTTGATGCAAAAATCCTCAATAAAATACTGGCAAACCAAATCCAGCAGTACATCAAAAAGCTTATCCACCATGATCAAGTGGGCTTCATCCCTGGGATGCAAGGCTGTTTCAACATATGCAAATCAATAAATGTAATCCAACATATAAACAGAACCAAAGACAAAAACCACATGATTGTTTCAATAAATGCAGAAAAGGCCTTTGATAAAATTCAACAGCCCTTCATGCTAAAAACTCTCAATAAATTTGGTATTGATGGAACATATCTCAAAATAATAAGAGCTATTTATGAGAAACCCACAGTCAATATCATACTGAATGGGCAAAAAAATGGAAGCACTCCCTTTGAAAACTGGCAAACAAAAATCACAATCATTCTTATACACCAGTAACAGACAAACAGAGAGCCAAATCATGAATGAACTTCCATTCACAATTGCTTCAAAGAGAATAAAATACCTAGGAATCCAACTTACAAGGGATGTAAAGGACCTCTTCAAGGAGAACTACAAACCACTGCTCAGTGAAATAAAAGAAGACACTAACAAATGGAAGAACATACCATGCTCATGGATAGGAAGAATCAATATCGTGAAAATGGCCATACTGCCCAAGGTTATTTATAGATTCAATGCCATTCCCATCAAGCTACCAATGAGTTTCTTCACAGAATTGGAAAAAACTGATTTAAAGTTCATATGGAACCATAAAAGAGCCCGCATTGCCAAGACAAGCCTAAGTCAAAAGAACAAAGTTGGAGGCATCATGCTACCTGACTTCAAACTATACTACAAGGCTACAGTAACCAAAACAGCATGGTACTGGTACCAAAACAGAGATATAGACCAATGGAACAGAACAGAGTCCTCAGAAATAATACCACACATCTACAACCATCTGATCTTCGATAAACCTGAGAGAAACAAGAAATGGGGAAAGGACTCCCTATTTAATAAATGGTGCTGGGAAAATTGGCTTGCCATAAGTAGAAAGCTGAAACTGGATCCTTTCCTTACTCCTTATACGAAAATTAATTCAAGATGGTTTAGAGACTTAAATGTTAGACCTAATACCGTAAAAACCCTAGAAGAAAACCTAGGTAGTACCATTCAGGACATAGGCATGGGCAAGGACTTCATGTCTAAAACACCAAAAGCAACGGCAGCAAAAGCCAAAAGTGACAAATGGGATCTAATTAAACTAAAGAGCTTCTGCACAGCAAAAGAAACTACCATCAGAGTGAACAGGAAACCTACAGAATGGGAGAAAATTTTTGCAATCTACTCATCTGACAAAGGGCTAATATCCAGAATCTACAAAAAACTCAAACAAATTTACAAGAAAAAATACAAACAACCCCATCCAAAAGTGGGGAAAGGATATGAACAGACATTTCTCAAAAGAAGACATTCATACAGCCAACAGACACATGAAAAAATGCTCATCATCACTGGCCATCAGAGAAATGCAAATCAAAACCACAATGAGATACCATCTCACACCAGTTAGAATGGCAATCATTAAAAAGTCAGGAAACAACAGGTGCTGGAGAGGATGTGGAGAAATAGGAACACTTTTACACTGTTGGTGGGATTGCAAACTAGTCCAACCATTATGGAAAACAGTATGGCAATTCCTCAAGGATCTAGAACTAGATGTACCATATGACCCAGCCATCCACTACTGGGTATATACCCAAAGGATTATAAATCATGCTGCTATAAAGACACATGCACACGTAAGTTTATTGCGGCACTATTCACAATAGCAAAGACTTGGAATCAACCCAAATGTCCATCAGTGACAGACTGGATTAAGAAAATGTGGCACATATACACCATGGAATACTATGCAGCCATAAAAAAGGATGAGTTTGCGTCCTTTGTAGGGAAATGGATGCAGCTGGAAACCACATTCTTAGCAAACTATCACAAGAACAGAAAACCAAACACCGCATGTTCTCACTCATAGGTAGGACAATGACATCACTTGGACTCGGGAAGGGGAACATCACACATCGGGGCCTGTCATGGGGAGGGGGTGGGGGGAGGGATTGCATTGGGAGTTATACCTGATATAAATGATGAATTGATGGGTGCTGACGAGTTGATGGGTGCAGCACACCAATATGGCACATGTATACATATGTAACAAACCTGCAGGTTATGCACATGTACCCCAGAACTTAAAGTATAATAATAATAAAAAAAAAAGAAAACTGGCACAAGACAGGGATGCCCTCTCTCACCACTCATATTCAACATAGTATTGGAAGTTCTGGTTAGGGCAAGAGAAAGAAATAAACGGTATTCAACTAGGAAAAGAAGAAGTCAAATTTTCTCTGTTTGCAGATGACATGACTGTATATTTAGAAAACCCCATCATCTCAGCCCAAAATCTCCTTAAGCTGATAAGCAACTTCAGCAAAGTCTCAGAACTTAAAATCAATGTGCCAAAGTCACAAGCATTCTTATACAGCAGTAACAGACAAACAGAGAGCCAAATCATGAATGAACTCCCATTCACAATTGCTTCAAATAGAATAAAATGCCTAGGAATCCAACTTACAAGGGATGTGAAGGACCTCTTCAAGGAAAACTACAAACCACTGATCAGTGAAATAAAGGAGAACACAAACAATTGAAAGAATATACAATGCTCACAGATAGGAAGAATCAATATCATGAAAATGGCCATACTGCCCAAGGTAAGTTATAGATTCAATGCCATCCCCATTAAGCCACCAATGACTTTCTTCACAGAATTGGAAAAAACTACTTTAAAGTTCACATGGAACCAAAAAAAGAGCCTGCATTGCCAAGACAATCCTAAGCCAAAAGAACAAAGCTGGAGGCAACATGTTACCTGACTTCAAACTATACTACCAGGCTACAGTAACCAAAACAGCATGGTACTGGTACTAAAACAAAAATATAGACCAATGGAACAGAACAGAGCCCTCAGAAATAATACCACACATCTACAGCCATCTGATCTCTGACAAACCTGACAAAAACAAGAAATGTGGAAAGGATTCCTTATTTAATAAATGGTTCTGGGAAAACTGGCTAGCCATAGTAGAAAGCTGAAACTGGGTCCTTTCCTTACTCCTTATACGAAAATTAATTCAAGATGGATTAGAGACTTAATTGTTAAACCTAAAACCATAAAATCCCTAGAAGAAAACCTAGGTAACACCATTCAGGACATAGGCATGGGCAAGGACTTCATGTCTAAAACACCAAAAGCAATGGCAACAAAAGCCAAAATTGACAAATGGGATCTAATTAAACTAAAGAGCTTCTGCACGGCAAAAAAAAAAAAAACTACAATCAGAGTGAACAGGCAACCTACAGAATGGGAGAAAACTTTTGCAATCTACTCTTCTGACAAAGGGCTAATATCCAGAACCTACAAAGAACACAATCAAATTTACAAGGAAAAAACAAACAACATTTTGCCCATCAAAAAGTGGGCAAAGGATATGAACAGACACTTCTCAAAAGACGACATTCATACAGCCAACAGACACATGAAAAAATGGTCATCATCACTCACCATCAGAGAAATGCAAATCAAAACCACAATAAAACACTATCTTGCACCAGTTAGAATGGCGATCATTAAACAGTCAGGAGACGATGTGGAGAAATAGGAACACTTTTACACTGTTGGTGGGACTGTAAACTAGTTCAACCATTGTGGAAAACAGTGTGGCCATTCCTCAAGGATCTAGAACTAGAAATACCATTTGACCCAGCCATCCCATTACTGGGGACATACCCAAAGGATTATAAGTCATGCTGCTATAAAGACACATGCACACGTATGTTTATTGTGGCACTATTCACAATAGCAAAGACTTGGAATCAACCCAAATGTCCATCAGTGACAGACTGGATTAAGAAAATGTGGCACATATACACCATGGAATATTATGCAGCCATACAGAAGGATGAATTTGTGTCCTTTTTAGGGACATGGATGCAGCTGGAAACCATCATTCTCAGCAAACTATTGCAAGAACAGAAAACCAAATACCGCATGTTCTCACTCATAGGTGGAAATTGAACAATGAGATCACTTAGACACAGGAAGGGGAACATCACACACTGAGTCCTGTTGTGGGGAGGGGGGAGGGGAGAGGGATAGCATTAGGAGATATACCTAATGTAAATGACGAGTTAATGGGTGCAGCACACCAACATGGCACATTTATACATGTGTAAGAAACCTGCACGTTGTGCACCGGTACCCTAGAATTTAAAGTATAATAATAAAAAGTTCATATATCAACCTGTAGGAAAAGGGGAGATATTTAGCACCTTAGTGCCCAGTTGTGGTGTGGTCAAATTCGTGCTGTGTCTTGTGGCTATGAGAGAATGGATTTGAGCAGGAGAAAACACAAGCAGAGAAGCCAGTTAGGAAACATTCAATAGCTCTGTAATGATTTAATGAAAAGCTGAACAAGATCAATGCCAAAAAAGAGAGAGTCCATCAGACACACTCTATTACTGGCATGAAAGCAATGCTGCAAGTTAAATATGGTAGAGCATCTTAGATTTACCAGCCTCCTTTTGGGAGTAGAATTGTATGCATTTAGAAATAATTATTTAATAAAACAACTGTAGTGAAAAGGAAGACTGCTCACATCTCAAGGGGTCATGCTTACTAAATGAGTGGAGGTTCAGTCAGGAGCAGGGCTTTCATTTTACTAGATGGGGACACAAACTTAGGGTAGGGCTAAATTACTCTGGACAATAGAGGAGAGACTAATCCTACAGCTACCAGGAGTCCCTGCCTCTGTGGGGTTTTGTTTGTTTTACACAATGATCATCCTATTCATTAGATAATATTTGTCTGAAGTAGCCCAAATTATTAGCCTGCCCTAGTTACTCACATATTGCAGTCATGGTCTAAATTATTGACAGCAGGAATACAGGCAAAGAGAAAGATTCTAGAAATGATTTAAAATTGTCAGGACTTGATGGTTGGTCATGTGAAAAATGCCAAAAATGAGAAATCAGAAATATATATTAAATAGCATAACTAATGGGCACTAGGCTGAATACCTGGGTGACAAAATAATCTGTAATCAAACCCTTATGACAGAAGTTTACCTATATAACAAACCTGCGAACTTAAATAAAAGTGAAAAAAAAAAAGATGATAGCCACAGTCTCTTATCTGAAATACATATATTCAGAAGTGTTTCAGGATATGGAAAGTTTCAGGTTTAATACAAATAATATATATATACATAAGCATACACACACATATATATTATATATATATAATGTGTGTGTGTATATATATATATAATGTATTTCACAGCACAGGCAGGAAGGTCTACACCAGTTCCACACTCAAACACATTAACATTTCTTCAATGAAGTATGAGTATTCATATCAAGTGCCATCAATAAAGAGGTAACTTCATTTCAATCCAGTCCAGTTCTGCCTCAAAGGAACTGAAGCCAGGTCAGATTTCATTGCCAAATGGTTGGTGAGAACTTCTTAGTTTTCAGAGTTCTTTTAACTTCAGAACTGTGGAACTCCTATTTTTCTGGGATAGAGATGACAGTGTTGGGTGCTGGGTGATTTAGGCAGGGTCGCCCTCTGATTGTTCCTCTCTAGTGGTCTCTGAAAGTAGGGAACTTCTTGATTACCACGAACTGAAGCAGGAATACGGACACCCAGCCACATCCTCTGACTGTCATGGGTCCCAACAAGTCACTTGACCTCAGCCATAATTACTTATTAGAGTTTATGAATTTTTGATGATCTTAGTGTGTCACCTAGAAGTCAGGGAATAAATTCTCTGAGAGATTATCAACATGAGATGGGAAAAATCTGTCAATATATGCCAGGTTGAGTAGCAAACTTAGCATAATGCATACTGCATGCTGGGTACCTTGAATCAGAAACAGTAGCAGATCCAGGTGGAATGAGACTCTGCCTATCTGCTGAGCCAGACACCGTCTCTTCCCATGACCAGACATCATTAAGTCTGACAACAATTTTTTAAAAATAGCTCAGTGAGGTGGTCATCCAGAGTTTAGACTAGAAAAAAAGGGCCAGGCATGGTGGCTCACGCCTGTAAATCCCATCACTTTGGGAGACTGAGGCACGTGGATCACGAGGTCAGCAGTTCAAGATCAGCTTGGCCAAGATGGTGAAACCCCTTCTCTACCAAAAATACAACAAAATTAGCCAGCTGTGGTGGCAGGCACCTGTAATCCCAGCTACTTGGGAGGCTGAGTCAAGAGAATTGCTTGAACCTGGGCAGCAGAAGTTGCAGTGAGCCGAGATCACACCACTACACCCCAGCCTGGGCGACAGAGTAAGACTCTGTTCCCCCCGCCCCCCAAAAATAAAGAAACAGAAAAAGAAGAAAGCACACACAGGATATGAGTTGTGTGTTTGGAGGGAAAAGTGAGATAGTACCTATCCAAGAAATGACCCATGGAGATCGCAGATCTGAAAATGGCCAAGGATGACAGCAGAGAATTACAGAAGATTATAACCATAAACAGCAGGGTGAGAGTGATCCATGGAGCCATAGGGACTAAAGTAATGTGTACTAGAACATAGACTCTGCATAGCTGTTCAGTAAGGCCTGATCACCACACCCCACAGTCTTCTCGAGGGAAGGGAGAAAACTAGAGTGAATAATGTCCCTGCTTGAAGCAGCTGGGAGTGAGGGATATGATTATACTTAGAGGATTACTATAAATTTTACATCTTTGGACTCACTGCAAGAGTCATGAGAAACACACTGTTTATACAAAACTTGCCGGTTTACAGCTATCTAAGTGGATAGTGGTGCTACCAACTAAAATCATTTTTCTTAAGTGGAGTTTTAGAAGAAGATGATTAGTTCATTTGGGGTCATACTGAATTGAGATGCTTATATATTATACAGGTAGAGATGTCTCATAAGCTATTAGATATACACATTTCAAGTTGGTAGGAGATATCGGTGCTGGAGATAGTGATTTAAGGGGTTGGTAGCAGAGAAAAAGAATGTTGAAATTACTTGTGGAGAATAAATTGATGAGAATATTGTATATTGATGATAGGATCCTGAAGAATGCTGCCATCTAAAGAATAAGTAGTGAGAGAAAAACCAACAGAAAAGACAGAAACAACAAAGAAGAACAGAAGAACCTATTACAAAGTCAAGAGAGAACAAAGGTTAAAAAGGAGGTAATAACTGTCTAAGTGAGAGAAAAAAATATCCATTATATTTAGAAACAAGAAGGATATAGATGAAATGGAGGGGAAATTTTCAATACAGTGGCAGAATCAGAAGCTAGATCATAGTACACAGAGGAGGAGTAGGTGGAAAGAGTAAGGATAGAATACTCCCTCCAGAATTTTTAAGAGATCAGATGTCGTTTCTTTAGCTAACTGCTTGGTAATTAGTGAGGATTGCTGTAATACAATCATCCAAATCACAAAGTGGTATAAATCTTGATATCAGCTACTTTCCTGAAACCACACCTGTGTAGATGAGAGGAGAAGATAGTCGTTGATTCCCTGTTCTTCTCTCATGACCTTTATTTGGCCACATCCAACCCTCTAGCAGACTGGAATAGCAGAGGGAGCACCGTGGACGGCAGCCTCAGTGCTGCTGAGATGCTGGACCTGCGAACCAGAATGTGGGAACCAATTGTTCCACAGTAGTGGTTTGCTTTAGAAATTTACGTTTGATTCCCTACTCCACAAGAAAATAGATTTGATATTGTATAATGTTTATAATGAAACTAATTTTGTTTACTATAATGAAACTATTTGTTGCTGAAACACTTAACCTGCAACCAGCACAATGTATCACCTTCATAGCATTTTCTTATATGATAGCAGATTTCAAAGCCATCCCAACTTTACCATGATGCATGAAGTCTAAAATCCTTGACAGTTATCCAATTTTTGATCTCTTTATCTCTGACATTTCAGAGATCCCTCTCATTTTCTCCCGAGGGCAGAATACCATGGAAAAGTGCCAGGCCATTTCCTTAACTATCACTCTATCCTCTTTAACCTTCCCTACTTCCTCCACCTTCCTAATCAAGAATGGATGGGAGCACAGAAACTCAAACACACCAAAGTTGTCAGAGATTATGATCTTTGGGTTGGCAAAATACCTTCCTAAACAGGTGGTTATTACCTTCCTCAGAGCACCCAGCTATTCAACTGGAAGCAGATGACTAGGCAGGTACAGGGAGTCCATGACTTATTGATAGAGAAATCAAGCTTCCAGTTTTCATACATTCCATCTTTTCCCAATTGCTTTTCCTTTGGGAGGCCAAGGTGGGCGGATCACCTGAGGTCAGGAGTTTGAGAGTAGCCTGACCAATATGGTGAAACCTCGTCTCTACTAAAAATACAAAATTAGCCAGGCGTGGTGGCAGGCGCCGGTAGCCCCAGCTACTTGGGAGGCTGAAACAGGAGAATTGCTTGAACCCAGGAGGTGGAGGTTGCAGTGAGCCAAGATCGTGCCACTGCACCCCAGCCTGGACGACAGAGTGAGACTCCGTCTCAAAAAAAAAAAAAAAAAAAAAAGCAGAAGCTCTTTCCTGTTGCTGTCTTCCTTGTGGTCATGTCTCACTATTTTGCTTCTATCAGAACAGGTATGGGAGACAACACTCAGTAAAGATTTATCGGGGCTCTCTAGCATTCCATTCATTTCCTTACACCCAAAATCTGCAGAAAGACACTTTTTATCCTTGTCCCTGTGCTCCAAACCCAAACCAAATTATTCTGATCACCAGGAAAATTAGCTTTAACCTGTCTAAAGTTTTTTCCAGACAGCAATGTTGGTGGGCATACAACAATATGACTTAAGACTTACAATGCATGTGATTAAACCAGTGAGAGGAAACTGGTCGGTAGCAACTCAAAGACGACCTCATGAAGCAGGCTTAATGTCACCACTTTGTACTAATACAAATTATTTAGCTCATGAACCACTCCCTAAATCATTTCCAAATGTGGAGCTAATTAGACCACATGTTGCTCTGACTCTGATTATAATATATTTAATTAGCCTGTAGAGTTTTATCCCAGTAAACTGTCATCATCATAAGGTTGGAAACTCTATGGTCAGGGCATCCTGTAGGGGAATATACACAATTCAGCCTTTATTAAAATTCTAACTTAGCCAAACTTAACTGTGTTCTTGGTTCTCATCACTACATCAGAAGAACGCCAATTTCTCTCTCTCTCATTGATCTCTCCAAAAATTACTAGCGACTTTTGTATGTTTCCTTGGGTTTACTAAATGAACAATTTCTATTTACCAACCTTGATATCATTCTTTCCTACAAAACTATAATCCCCACAAAAAGGGAACACCACAAAAGCAGGAAAATGGATGCAAGAATAGTGTGTTCCACCCACAACTATTTTAGTTTTTTAACTTTTAAAATTCCAATTATTATGGATACATCATAGCTGTATATATGTATCAGATACCTGGGATATTTTGATATATGCATGCAATGTCTAGTGATCAAATCCGAATAACTGGAGTGTGTATCCATCACCTCAATCATTTATCATTTCTTTGCATTAGAAACATTCCAGCTTTGTCAAAGATCAGATGGCTGTACATGTGTGGTATTATTTCTGAGGGCTCTGTTCTGTTCCATTGGTCTATATCTCTGTTTTGGTACCAGTAAAATGCTGTTTTGGTTACTGTAGCCTTGTAGCGTAGTTTGAAGTCAGGTAGCATGATGCCTGTGGGGAAAGGATTCCCTATTTAATAAATGGTGCTGGGAAAATTGGCTAGCCATAGTGGAAAGCTGAAACTGGATCCTTTCCTTACTCCTTATACGAAAATTAATTCAAGATGGATTAGAGACTTAAATGTTAGACCTAATACCATAAAAACCCTAGAAGAAAACCTAGGTAGTACCATTCAGGACATAGGCATGGGCAAGGACTTCATGTCTAAAACACCAAAAGCAATGGCAACAAAAGCCAAAATCGACAAATGAGATCTAATTAAACTAAAGAGCTTCTGCACAGCAAAAGAAACTACCATCAGAGTGAACACGCAACCTACAGAATGAGAGAAAATTTTTGCAATCTACTCTTCTGACAATGGGCTAATATCCAGAACCTACAAAGAACACAATCAAATTTACAAGAAAAAAACAAACAACCCCATCAAAAAGTGGGCAAAGGATATGAATAGACACTTCTCAAAAGAAGACATTCATACAGCCAACAGACACATGAAAAAATGGTCATCATCACTCACCATCAGAGAAATGCAAATCAAAACCACAATGAGATACTATCTCACACCAGTTAGAATGGCGATCATTAAAAAGTCAGGAGACGATGTGGAGAAATAGGAACACTTTTACACTGTTGGTGGGACTGTAAACTAGTTCAACCATTGTGGAAAACAGTGTGGCCATTCCTCAAGGATCTAGAACTAGAAATACCATTTGACCCAGCCATTCCATTACTGGGGACATACCCAAAGGATTATAAGTCATGCTGCTATAAAGACACATGCACACGTATGTTTATTGCGGCACTATTCACAATAGCAAAGACTTGGAATCAACCCAAATGTCCATCAGTGACAGACTGGATTAAGAAAATGTGGCACATATACACCATGGAATATTATGCAGCCATACAGAAGGATGAGTTTGTGTCCTTTTTAGGGACATGGATGGAGGTGGAAACCATCATTCTCAGCAAACTATCGCAAGAACAGAAAACCAAATACCGCATGTTCTCACTCATAGGTGGGAATTGAACAATGAGATCACTTGGACACAGGAAGGGGAACATCACACACCTGGTCTTATTGTGGGGAGGGGGTGGGGGGAGGGATAGCATTAGAAGATATACCTAATGTAAACGATGAGTTAATGGGTGCAGCACACCAACATGGCACATGTATATATATGTAATAGACCTGCACGTTGTACACATGTACCCTAGAACTTAAAGTATGATAATAAAAAAAAGAAACATTCCAATTGCACTCTATTATTTCAAAATATACAATAAATTAACTATAGTCAGCATATTGTTCTACTATGGATATTACTCCTTCTATCCCGTTTTTATGCCCATTAACCATCCCGTCTTTATCCATCCCTTCCCACTGTGGTTCCCAACCTCTGCTAACCATCATTCTACTCTCACTCTCTATGAGTTCAATAATCTTTAGTTCCCATGAGAAAATGCAATATTTGCCTGTGCCTGGCTTATTTCACTTGACATAATGTCCTCCAATTCCATCCATGTTATTGCAAATGACAAGATTTCCTTCTGTTTTATAGATAAATAATATTCTATTGTGTATATGTACCACATATTATTTATCCTTTTATCTGCTAATGGATACTCAGGTTGATTCCATGCCTTAGCTATTGTGAATGGTGCTGCAATAAACACAGGAATGCAGATGTCTCTACAACATGCTTATTTTATTTCCTTTGGATATGTACCTAGTAGTGGGATTGCAGATGATATATTTCTATTTTTGGTTTTTTGAAGAATCGCCATAATGTTCTCCATAGTGGCTATACTAATATACATTCCCACCAACAGTGTATGAGGGTTCCCCTTTCTCCAAACCCTTTAGTATTTTAAATTTTTTTATATTTAAGTTTAGCTTAGCTCATTACCCTTCCTCCATGAAGTCCTTCTTTAAGCATCCCAGAAAGAAAACAGTATCTAATGTTCTCATTCTCTCAATTTTATTGGGCATTTGCCCATGTTCCTTGTATTGGTAATCTATTATTTTACATACATTAGCTCATTTCACAACTAGATCATAACTTTATTGAATCAGTAATGCATTTGACAACTTTTACTAAGCAACGACTCTGACACTGAACTACATGGTACAGTTACAATAGTGAGTAAGAAAAACAATTGTCTTCTAGAAGTTCACAGCACTGTTAAAGAAGCAGTGGTTTGTATACTTCACGTCCCCAGGACACAATGTTAAATTATGAAAATGGTAAGTGATATCAATAGTATAAAATAATATATAGACTTCTCAAATGGCAAAAGATTCAATTATTTACAAAATTGACAGTCTTTCAGTATTAGCTTTCCTGAAGAATTCAAAGCATTGACTTCTAAGCCTTCTTAAGATTCTGAAGATTGTTTTTGCCATGGTATGTTACCAGTCTCACTCATCTCTGCAAAGCTTCATCTTAACAGAGAACCATCTTGATTTTTACCTGGAGTAGTTCCAAGAAAAGAAATACTCTCCACTCTCCTTCCAGCTTCTTCACATCATTCCAAGCATTATTTCCAGCTATCCTGATATTAATGAGTCAGTTAAATGATTCTAGAAGAATTTATCAATTATAGCTACTCATTAAAGGTCTGATCCAGTAAAGAGTTAAGGAAATCTCTGTCTCCCTGACCCAAGACATATATACTAAAGTATTGCTAGATTCAGACTAATATAGCTGATTGTGCCGATTTTTCCCCATAATCTTCAAGATTAATCACAAATAAAGTATTCTCTTTTTTTTTTTTTTTTTTTTTTTTTTTTTTTTTTTTTTTTT
>NC_045451.1:28171450-28224565 GCF_002776525.5 Piliocolobus tephrosceles | reverse complement strand
TTTTTTTTTTTTTTTTTTTTTTTTTTTTTTTTTTTTTTTTAAGCTCTGGGATACGCGTGCAGAATGTGCAGGTTTGCTACCTAGATATATGTGTGCCACGGTGGTTTGCTGCACCTATTTGATTTGCTTTCTGGGAAACTGATTTGCTTTCCAGGAAACTGATTTGCTTTCTAGGAAACCGATTTGCTTTCCAGGAAGCTGATTTGCTTTCTAGGAAACCAGGGCGAGTATTAAATGGCCAGCGAGTAGGCAAGGCTAGGAGCAAAACTGCACATTTATTTTTGGTCCCCCAGCTTCAGGAAAGAAGGTGTGGGGGAGGGGTGAGGTCCATCGGTCTCCGGCAGGGGTGGCGGGGGGGAGTCACCCGGTGGAGCTCTCCGGCAGAGTTCCTACAGTCCGGACAGGAGTGAGGGCTGAGGAAGTGCGCATTGCACGCCCACCGGGAGCGGCTTTTATGTCCTGGGCCTGGGAGTGGGAGAGCAGTGGGCGGGACATAGGCGGGTCAGGGGCCGGGCGGTAGGCCTGGCTAGGCGGGTGCCAGTTTTTCTCCATCGGAGGTCGGGTTGCGCCTGCGCAGTCGACCTGTGTCTTTCCCCGGCGGGGAAAGCTGACGGTGAAGAAGCCGGAACTGCGCCATTTTGCCTCCATTCATCCAAACACTATTCACCCATCAACTAGGTTCCCTCCCCTCATCCCCCACCCCTCAACAGGCCCCAGTGTGTATTGTTCCCCTCCCTGTGTCCACGTGTTCTCATTGTTCAACTCCCACTTATAAAAGTGAGAACATGCAGTATTTGGTTTTCTGTTCCTGCCTTACTTTGCTGAGGATGACGGCTTCCAGCTTCATCCATGACCCTGCAAAGGACATGATCTCATTCCCTTTTATGACTGTGTAGTATCTATGGTGTATATGTACCACATTTTCTTTATCCAGTCTATCATTGATGGGCATTTGAGGTGGTTCCATGTCTTTGCTATTGTAAATAGTGCTGCAATAAACATGCTTGTGCATGTGTCTTTATAGAATGATATATATTCCTGTGGGTACATACCCAGAAATGGGATTGCTGAGTCAAAAGATATTTCTGGTTCTAGATCCTTGAGGAATTTCCACACTGTCTTCTACAATAGTTGAACTAATTTACATTCCCACCAACAGTGTAAAAGCATTTCTATTTCTCCACAGCCTCACCAGCATCTATTATTTCTGATCTTTTTAATAATCGCCATTCTGACTGGTGTAAGATGGTATGTCATTGCGGTTTTGATTTGCATTTCTCTAATGATCAGTGATGTTGAGCTTTTTCTCATATGTTTCTTGGCTACATAAATGTCTCCTTTTGGGAAGTGTCTGTTCAGATGTACAGCTTTTGTTGCATTTGCTTCTGGCATTTTCGTCATGAAGTCTTTGCCCCTGCCTATGTCCTGAATAGTATTGCCTAGGTTTTCTTCTAGGATTTTTATGGTTTTGGGTTTTGCATTGAAGTCTTTGATTCATCTTGAGTTAATTTTTTTATAAGGTGTTAGGAAGGGGTCCAGTTTGTGTTTTCTTCACATGGCTAGCCAGTTTTCTCAGCACCATCTGTTGAACAGGAAATCCTTTCCCCATTGCTAGTTTTTGTCAGGTTTGTTGAAGATGAGATGGTTGTAGATGTGTGGTGTTATTTCAGAGGTCTCTGTTCTGTTCCATTGGTGTGTATGTCTGTTTTGGTACCAGTACCATGCATTTTGGTTTCTGTAGCCTCATAGTATGAAGTCAGGTAGCGTGATGCCTCCAGCTTTCTTCTTTTTGCTTAGGATTGTCTTGGCTATATGGGCTATTTTTTGGTTCCATATGAAATTTAAAGTAGTTGTTTCTAATTCTGTGAAGAATGTCAATGGTAATTTGATGAGAATAGCGCTGAATCTATAAATTACTTTGGACGGTATGGCCATTTTCACAATATTGATTCTTCCAATCCATAAGGATGGCATGTTTTCCCATTTGTTTGTGTCCTCTCTTATTTTCTTGAGCAGTGGTTTGTAGTTCTCCTTGAAGAGGTCTTTCACATCCCTTGTTAGCTGTATTCCTAAGTATTTTATTCTCTTTGTAGCCATTGTGAATGGGAGCTCATTCATGATTTGGCTCTCTGCTTATCTATTGTTGTTGTATGGGAATGCTTGTGATTTTTGCACATTGTTTTTTATCCAGAGGCTTTGCTGAAGTTGCTTATCAGTTTAAGGAGTTTGGGGGCTGAGACAGTGGGGTTTTCTAAATATACAATCATGTCACCTGCAAACAGAGACAATTTGACTTCCTCTCTTCCTATTTGAATACTTTTTATTTCTTTCTCTTGCCTGATTACCAGTCCAGAACTTCCAATACTATGTTGAATAGCAGTGGTAACAGAGGGTATCTTTGTGTTGTATTAGTTTTCAAAGGAAATGATTCCAGCTTTTGCTCATTCAGTATGATATTGGCTGTGGGTTTGTCATAAATAGCTTTTGTTTTGAAATATGTTGTATCAGTACCTAGTTTATTGATGGTTTTTAACATGAAGGAATGTTGAATTTTATCAAAGATGTTTTTGCATCCATTGAAATAATCATGTGGTTTTTGTCATTGGTTCTGTTTGTGTGATGGATTATGTCTATTGATTTGCATTTGTTGAACCAACCTTGCATCCCAGGGATGAAGCAGACTTGATCATGGTAGATAAGTTTTTTGATGTGCTGCTGGATTCAGTTTGCCAGTATTTTGTTGAGGATTTTTGCCTTGATGGTCATCAGATATTGGCCTGAAATTTCCTTTTTTTGTTGTGTTTCTTCAAGATTTTGATATTGAGATGATGCTGGCTTCATAAAATGAGATAGGAAGGAGTATCTCCTTTTCAATTATTTGGAATAGTTTACAAAAGGAAGGATACTAGCTCCTCTTTCTACCGCTAGTAGAATTCAGCAGTGAATCTGTCTGGTCCTGAGATTTTTCTGGTTGGTAGGCAATTACTGCCTAAATTTCAGAATGTGTTATTGGTGTATTCAGGGATTTGACTTCTTCCTGGTTTAGTCTTGGGAGGGTGTATGTGTCCAGGAACTTATCCATTTCTTTGAGATTTTCTAGTTTATTTACATAGATTGTTTATAGTATTCTATGATGTTAGTTTGTATTTCTGTGGGGTCAGTTGTGATATCCCCTGTATCATTTTGTATTGTGTCTATTTGATTATTCTCTCTTTTCTTATTAATCTAGTTAGCAGTCTATATACTTTGTCAATTTTTTCAAAAAACCAGCACCTGGATTGATTTTTGAAAGAGTTTCTCATGTTTCCATCTCCTTCAGTTCTGCACTGATCTTAGTTATGTTTTGTCTCCTGCTAGTTTTTGAATTTGTTTGCTCTTGTTTCTGTAGCTCTTTTAATCATGATATTAGGGTGTCGATTTGAGATCTTTCTAGCCTTCTGATGTGGACATTTAGTGCTATAAATTTCCCTCTTAACACTGCTTTAGCTGTGTCCCAGATATTCTAGTACATTGTCTCTTTATTCTCATTGGTTTCAAAGAACTTCTTGATTTCTACCTTAATATCATTATTTACTCAAGAGTCATTAAGGATCAGGTTGTTCAGTTTCCATGTAGTTGTGCAGTTTTGAGTGAGTTTCTTAACCATGAGTTCTAACGTGATTGCACTGTGGTCTGAGAGACTGTTAAGATTTCCATTCTTTTTCATTTACTGAGGAGTGTTTTACTTCCAATTATCTTGTTGATTTTAGAATAAGTGTCATGTTGCACTGAAAAGAATATATATTCTGTTGATTTGGGGTGGAGAGTCCTGTAGATGTCTATCAGGTCCACCTGATCCAGTACTGAGTTCAAGTCCTGAATATCCTCATTAATTTTCTGTCTTGTTGATCTAATATTGACAGTGGGGTGTTAAAGTCTCCTACTATTTTTGTGTGAGTCTAAGTCTCTTTGTAGGTCTCTAAGGCCTTGTTTTATGAACCTTGGTGCTCCTGTTTTGGATGCATATGTATTTAGGATTGTTAGCTCTTCTTCTTGAATTGATCCCTTTACCATTATGTAATGTCCTTCTTTGTCTTTTTTCATCTTTGTTGATTTAAAATCTGTTTGTCAGAGACTAGGATTGCAACCCCTGCTTTTTTTTTACTTTCCATTTGCTTGCTAAATTTTCCTCCGTCCCTTTATCTTGAGCCTATGTGTGTCTTTGCACATGAGATGGGTCTCGTGAATACAGTACACCGATGGGTCTTGACTCTTTATCCAATGTGCCAGTCTGTGTCTTTTAATTGGGGCATTTAGCCTATTTACATTTAAGGTTAGTATTGTAATGTGTGCATTTGATCCTGTCATCATGATGCTATCTGGTTATTTTGCACACTAGTTGATACAGTTTCTTCATAGTGTCATTGGTCCTTATATTTTGGTGTGTTTTTGCAGTGGCTGGTACCGGTTTTTTCTTTCTGTATTTAGTGCTTCCTTCAGGAGCTCTTGCAAGGCAGGCCTGGTGGTGACGAAATCCCTCAGCATTTGCTTGCCTGGAAAGGATTTTATTTCTCCTTTGTTTATGAAGTTTAGTTTGTCTGGATATGAAATGCTGGATTGAAAATTCTTTTCTTCAAGAATGTTGAACAGTGGCACCCACTCCCTTCTTGCTTTTAGGGTTTCTGCTAAGAGGTCCACAGTAAGTCTAATGGGCTTCCCTTTTTAGGTGACTTGGCCTTTCTCTCTGGCTGCCCTTAACATTTTTTCCTTTATTTTGACTTTGGAGAATCTGATGATTATGTCTTGGAATTGATCTTCTCATGGAATATCTTAGTGGTATTCTCTGTATTTCCTAAATTTGCATGTTGGCCTGTCTTGCTAGGTTGGGGAAGTTCTCCTGAATAACATCCTGAAGTGTATTTTCCAGCTTCTTTCCATTCTCCCCATCTTCTCAGATACTCCAATCAATCATAGGTTCAGTCTTTTTAGACAGTCCCATATTTCTCAGAGGCTTTTTTCATTCCTTTTCATTCTTTTTTATCTAATCTGGTCTGCACGCCTTATTTCAGCAAGGTAGTCTTCAAACTCTGATATCCTTTCTTCTGCTTGGTTGATTTGGCTATTGATACTTGTGTATGCTTCATGAAGTTCTCATGCTGAGTTTTTCAGTTCCATCAGGTTATGTATGTTCCTCTCTAAACTGGTTATTCTAGTCAGCAGCTCCTTTAACATTTTATCTGTGTTCTTAGCTTCTTTGCGTTGGGTTAGAACATGCTCCTTTAGCTCAGCAGAGTTTGTTATTACCAATCTTTTGAATCCTACTTCTGTCAATTTCTCTGTCTCATCCTTCACCCAGTTCTGCACCCTTGCTGGAGAGGTAGTGAGATCATTTGGAGAAGAGGCACTCTGGTCTTTTGGGTTTTCATCATTTTTTCGTTATCATCTTCATGAGTTAGTCTAGTTTTGATCTTTGAGGCTGCTGACCTTTGGATGGGGTTTTAGTGGGGACTTTTGTTGTTGATGCTGTTGTTGCTTTGTTTTTTTCAATGATCAGGTCCCTCTCTGTAGGGCTGCTGCAGTTTGCTGGGGGTTCATTTCAGGTCCTATTCATCTGGTTCATTTCTGCACCTGGAGATATCACTTAAGGAGACTGAAGAACAGCAAAGATGGGTGCCTGCTTCTTCCTCTAGGATGTCTGACTTCAAGGGGTATGGACCTGATGCCAGTAGGATTGATCCTGTAGAGGATGTCTGCCAACCTAGTTGAGAGACATGGGGAGGAGGACCAATTTAATGAAGCACTTTGTTCCTGGGTGGGTGAGGTGTGCCGTGCTGGGGGGAAGCCCACTCGGCTGGGCTGCCTAGATTCCTCAGAACTAGCAGGAGAAAAGACTAAGTCTGCTGGTCCACAGAGACTGTGGCCACCCCTCCCCTAATCACTCAGGCCCAGGGACATCTGAATTCTATCCCTGAGCCCGACTGGAGTGATTAGAGTTTCTGTAGGGAGGTCCTGCCCAGTGAGGAGAGCTAGGTCAGGCCTGAAGAGGCACTCTGGCTGCAGTCTGCCACAGTTGGTATGTTGAGCTGTAGGGGACGCTTCTCAGGACCAAGCTGTCCAGCCTCTCTGGCTCCAGCAGGGGAAAAGCACAGTCTGGAGCTACAGAGATGGCTGCCGCCCTTGCCCTGCTGTGGGAGCTTGGTGTGTTCAGCAGATATCAGTCCCAGTGCTGGATGCTGCCCCTCCCCACAAGGACCTCAAATGGCTGAGAGACCAGGCAGCTGCGGCTGTGGTGCCAGTTGCCCCTTCCCCCAGGAACTCAACAGGCTTAAGCAGATTCTAGTTGAGTGGCTGTTGAGAAGATGCATGGCTCCATGGTTTGGCCCGTAGGCCCAAGTGGTGTGGGTTCATGAGTGGGATCTTCCAATCCGTGGGTTGCACAGTTCCATGGCAAAAGCATGGTTTCCAGCCTGGGTAGCATGCTCACTCACATTCTCTCTTGGCTAGGGGGTGGGGGTTCCCCTGCTTCATGTGGCTCTCAGGTGGGCTGCCCATCACACTGCTCTTTCTTCCTCTACATGGGTCATGCCAGCTGCCTCGTCAGTTCTGATGACGGAACCCGGATACTTCAGTTGCCGCTGTAGGATTCACATGCTATTATTGTTCTTTTTGATGGGAGCCTCTGATCACGCTGCTTCTAGTCGGCCATCTTGGCCCCACCTCCCAATGTTAATATTATTTGTGATTAATATATTTTTCCCCATAGTTTTCAATGTTAATCACAAATAGAGTTTTCTGATTAATATTGAATACTATAGGAGAAAATATTTGTGTGCAAATTTTAACCCATTGTTCCAAGTATCATAAAGCAGACTCTACTGTAAATTGTTATGATCCTTTTGGGATCATGAGAGCTCAACTCCTGATATCCATAATCAACATTAAATAAAAATTTATATAATATCTTTCCTATTCTTCTTTATTCCCCAAATCACAGAGATAATGTACACTTAAAAAGCTCTCTCTGATTCTGTACAGTAAATGATTAATAGCACCCTGAACTATTCCTACAGAAAGATGTTTAATGTCACAAGACATGTCATTGCCTCATTCATTCTGCTCAGTGTAGCATCAATTTTCTCCTTGTATCCCAATTTTTAAAAGCACATTTTCCTCAAAATAGTTGGAATCATGGAACACTGCATCAACACAAGCATTCCCAAGAACATTTTTCATAAAGGAGAAGAATGCACCCCAAACAATAATATAGGTCAACTCTTTGGGTATTGTGATTAGTAGGTATTCTAGACAGAATTTGCCCTACCTAAATACTGCAATGTATTCAATACTCTGGACACCAAAAGAAGCAAAGGCATGCTATCAGTGCCATTCAGAACACTGTGTTCACTGAGATCATTTCTGTCTAGATCTCACGCATATGTGTTCTACCTGAATGAATGATACTGGTGAGGCTTTCTGTGACTAAGAGCCTCATCATCACTGTCTCATGGAGGCAGACAGAAATTCTAGATTCTACTTTGTGTTTGCCAGGAGTGGCTATCATAGAAATTATTACCATAATTCCATTTCTGCTTCATTTTCATCACTTTAGATGCCTCGCTCGTCTTTCTCATATTACTGCCCCCATAGGCTTTTTCTCCCATACCTCCTAGACTCTGCTTTCTGACCCTTTAAAAGTCAAGCATTTGAAAATATCTTTGTACAATCCCTCCTAGATACACTTGTGTCAACAACTGAAATAAAATTTCATCCAACAGCTAGCAGGTTGTGGGAAAGGTGTCTTGCAAGAGGAGAGCCAAATCAGGGCTCTCCCAGAAATGCCATGAAATCACACCATGCACACAGTGTTCAAATCCACCTGTGAAATGACTGGCCTGGAGTAAGAAATAAGGTTCTAGAAAAAAACTATACCTCAAATTGATCGTATTCCTGCCGCATGACTGGCATTTATTAAATGTCACATTTTCTTTGGCATTCTTGTATCCTACCATTGTTTAATGACTGGGGCATTTAGGAAATCAAGAATTAGTGCTATTAAAGAGAGAGGAAAAGTTTGCCAAATAGTTGTATAAAGAAAGACAGTTGCACCTGAGCTATGTCTGCTTAAAGGTCAAATTAAGCATATCCATACTGCTTCTGAATATTGGGACAAGTAAATATAAGCCCCACTACACCCCTCGCTTAAAGGAGATTTCACCATGACAAGCAGAGTGTCATTTATTAGGCTGCTTTCAGACAAATCCACTCAAATTCATCTAATTACAAGAATGCTCTCTGTCCAGAAGCTTCCTAAGCACAGCCCAGTGAAGAAAAGCATCAGTAATTGCTGAAAATTTGTCAGGTACATAGTCTTTCAAGTAGGGAAGCTTAAAAATGCCATTTTAGACAATAATGGATTTGTTACTAAATATTCTTGACAGAATACCGAGGAAATGTGAAGCCAAAGGGTATCTAAGGATATAATACAAACTGCTCAATGTATGTATCCCTTTATTCAATCATTGAGTAGTTGTGAGGATTTAGAGGTTACTGATGCCCAAGTGAGGTTCTTAGTATTCCTGTAATAAGTACATATGTGTGTGCATGTGTGTGTATATGCGTATATATGTATATATTTATATGTGTGTGTATATATGTATGTATCTATATATGTGTGTGAATATATATATACACACAGAGAAGGGGAGAGAGAGAGAGAGAAATGGGGTGGGGAATAAAGACAGAACCCCAGTGATGGGGACAAAAAGTGTGTTAAACTAAATCCTGAGCAATCTACATTTGCCCTCTTATTTTTTTCCCTCTCACCCTGGGTAATGGTTTTTGTACCTAAAAAATGGTAACTTACCTAGACAAAGCATAATTGGAATGGTAGCATGACCCAGCCAAAAGAACTTCATAAGTAGCACCAAAAGATGGGAGAGAGAAAAGATTGAGGAAAGAGTGATTATTGTAAAACAAGAATAGACAGTAAAGTAAAAGGGAAATTATGTCCTTTTATACCCCCATAATCGTTTGTACAATCTTATCTTATTCATCTGAAGCCAGGGAACAGTTATAAATGAATCTTTCTCATTTCCACTGATCCATGTATATCAAAGTGATACTGCACTTTTCTTCTCAGGGGCCAAGATATCATTAGAAGACTTTCAACGCAGTGAAATCTCATAGCAAATTTTCAAGTTAGTGCCTTCAAGAGTTCAGTCACATCAATAGACTGTCATTAAATAGAGAATCAGGTCCACTACAAGCCAGACATCCATGTGCTAGGTGCAAGGGAAACATCAGTGAAGACAAACATGATGCCTGCTCTGGTGGGAAATTTGGTCCAGTGAGATGGGGCAAGGTTACAGGGGACAGGGAAGGTGTAGAGTAAACAAATAACTAGCTGCTTTGGGCCAAGTCTACCATTCTTGTGCTGAAGCTGAAAGCAGGGGACCTACGTCCAGTCAGGCATGGACTATTCCCACCCATTTTGTGTAGGTGAGTTGGTGATGTCATCTTCAGAAGGAAAGGACCTCACTGTCTGCATCTCTGAGTTATGGCTCTAGGGAGGCCACTCAAATTTCAGGAAAGTTCAGTCTAGAGGTCTTTTTATTTCCATTTATTTTTCAATCCAAGTCATTGCACCAACCCTTCAAATGCCTCCAGATGACTAAGTCATGAACACTCTTGTCAGTGGTATGTGACATTAATTAGATTGATTGCACCAGAATAGAAATCAGCTGCATGATAGTGATGATGGCTTTTCTGAACTGGAGGGGCTATGGATCTATCTTCCATCAAGACTTTCAAAGTCAGGAACATGGGATAAAATTAGTATCTTTTAATGCAATGAGGCTTATCTTCTTTTTCACTTCCATCAGCATATAATGAGGTACCTTAACCCATGTTTTTCAATAGTACATTCAAATTGAACCAAACTGAAATGGCAATTAGACTCTGTATTTAATTAAAAGTAAAAGCTCAAAACATATTCTCATGCATTATTCTTTACATCAGTTTATATTTATAGTCCAATTCTGACAATTATGTATTTTTTATGTATCAAATTCTACTTTTGCTCACACTGAAAAACGAAGACTTAAAATATCTGATTTAAGGATTTTATAATTTTTTGGAGACAGCAAGTAAATATGTGGAAATAATTTGTAAATAAGCAAGTACTAAGCTATATGAAACAGTACCAATTAACAAATAGTAAAGTTGTAATTGGAGGCAATTAGAGAATACAATTTATATCATTATGAATAAGCTTCTAATTGTGTGATATAGTGAAATTAAGATGGGAATGACCAAGCAACTAATATTTCATCAAAAAAAGGGAAGGACTCCCTGAACAAGATATAACAATTTCAAAAGTTTTTGTTGCATATGCCTAGCAGACACCAGGTCTTATTAGTCATATGTCCTACTTCCCACAAGGTCACCCATATGGGTGTGTGAGTCCACAGGCTATTTTTTGTGGGGTCCTGATCTAAATACACAACATGATTTAAAACTGTATTAAAAATGTGTGAGCCTTTCTGATGTATAGTGACATACCGATGAAGATTCGGAATACCGGATTAAAAAGAGGTACCTGCATATTTGTTTAGCGCCCAATCTGCATGACAAGATCCTTTAAAGTGTCCAGGCATCAACCCTTCTTGTTCAGATCCAGGAACTATCCCTTTGTGGGTTTTTTTTTTATCAGACATACCATTCTTGGCTACTTTCTACCACTTCAAGAAAAAGTCAGCAACATCATTATTACTCAAAATTCTTTAGAACCTGTTCATATGGAAACAATATTGAACTTCTTGCCTTAGAATTTGCATAATACCTCATTTAATGCTGGTTACATAATTACTAATGATGCTCCATTATCTGTAACTACTGGCTTTGTACAATTCTCAGGTTATTGCTGTGCTTAGTTGATGATGGGCACAAATTCAAGTCTTATCTAAAGTATGCAGGAAATGTGAATAATTCATTGTTAAGCATACAGTTCAAAATCTTCAAGTACAAATGCAGAACACATTTTCCAACAGCATCTTTTCTTGAATTCATTATGCCATAATCACTGCATTCCTTGAATGTGATCTCTTTCAAGTCAACTGCACCCTGCCTTCCAAATACCACCATCACACCTGTGAGCAGAGGGGGAAAAAGGATTCCCATTCACATAGAAATGTCTGCTTTTTTATCAATCACTGCATAAGACTGAACCAGGAAAGCTCAATGTCCATCAACAGGAGGCAATTCAGAGAGAACATCTACCCAAAGACCTGTCAGTATTGGGGAGCAACAGTCTCAAAAGCTAGGAGGAAATAGGTATAGCCACCCCAGGGGACTGCCTGACACTGGCATAGAGCTGGCAGAAGGGATGAGGTAACTGCCCTGGGTGTCAGCTTTGGGGAACACACATGATAAAGAATACCTCCTGCCACTCCCACCACCCTCAGGCACTATGGACGAAAGGGAGCATTGCAGTGGGAACACTGATGGACAGAGGCCAACACAACACATGGCTCAAATCCATGGGTCATCAACAGACCTATGGTAGTCCAGAACTCTAAACCCATCTGTTATCTTGTATAAGTGAGAGTTATCCAAAATAAGCATGTCAGCAAATTCTGGTTGTCCAGTCTCATGCAATTCTGTGAAAGCTATTTAACACAGACTAGCAGAAGCAATCATCTTGCTGCCATACCACCCTCCCGGAACTGGGGCTTATTCACAGAGCCCCAGGGAGATCCCATTGGATTGTAGGATAGAGAGTGAGAGAGCACTCTACAAAGAAGGGGAGACCAAGGAACATGTAGGTCCAGGTCCAGGCTCAGGATGACCACTCCAGATGGTATTGCCAGTTATGGACAGTCCTAGCCACCAGAGTGAGACTCACAGAAGATTGAGATACGTGTGGCCCGGCGCACTGGCTCATGACTGCAATCCTAACACTTTGGGAGGCCTAGGCAGGTGTATCACCTGAGGTCAGGAGTTTGAGAACAGCCTGGTGAAACCCCGTCTCTACAAAAAAATTAGCTGGGCACAGTGAAGAACACCTGGAATCCCAGCCACGAGAGAGGCTGAGGCTGGAGAATTGCTTGAACCCAGAAGACGGAGACTGCAGTGAGCCAAAATTGTGCCACTGCACTCCTGCTGCCTGGGCAACAGAGCAGGACTCCATTTCCCCCACCCCACCCCCTACCCCTCCAAAAAAAAGGAGATAGGTGCTTTTCATGATCAAGACCCACACCACACATGACAAAGTCTACGGTCTATGCTCAAAGCTCCTGTCCGAATGGCAGCTCTGGCTGCAGCCCAACCCAGGAAATGGAGGACATCTTAACAAGGCTCTCCAATACTAGGGACCCACTGAAGCTTGTGGTCTGAGGCAGAGACATCACTAGCTCAAATCTAAGGGCAAAATGAACCTCCACAGCACTTCATATAATTCAAGGTAAGCATTAAGTCATGCTGAATTTGATCAAGTCTCAAACCATTCTTATTTGATGTAGTTTATGAAAGAAAAACAGGAATGTCACAAATAGCAAGGCACCCCTTTTCCTTTTCCTCCACTCTTCCTCAAGTAAATTGAAGATTGGTTTTCATCTTGCAAACTAATCCAGAATACAAAGGCTATTGAAAACTGGCAGCTGGAATGGGATAGCATCCCTCCATCCCAGTTGGAAGCCACAGTCATTGGTATGGGAAATTCTTAGCTCATTCTGTTGAACAGAAGCTATTCCAGCTTCTGTGGGGCTTGAGGCTCACACAATTTTGAGAGCCTTCTTTAGGAAAAAGGATGAAAAAATAAACTAAAATACAAAATTAAGTACAAATGTAAATACTTATTTATAATGAGGAAAGTCACAAGTGACAGATTTTAAAAGCGAGCATACAATTTTGCATATAAACATACTTGGTATTTATAGCACTACTGTGAGTTTATTTCCTACAAACACAAGAACTATGGAAAATTTACTTTGTGCAGTCTCCATTAAAAAAAAAAAAAAAAAAAAAAAAAAGAGTACAATGTGTATCTCATTATATACACTGCACTTTCAATTACTCCTGGCAGAGAAAACTTCTGAATTGACAAGGTGTTCATGAGAATCTAATCTTCTATTTATAATAGTTTTATATGTCTGATGACTAGCTTCTGGCTTCATACATTCAATCTTTCATTCTCTTTAACGATCCATATATTTCTATTCAAATTGTGATACAATGAGTCCACTTGTTTTCATGACACTGGTTGAATTGTCAAGAGGGAGAAAGTTGGTAGAATTATTACTGGATGTCATTTTTACACTGGGATAGCAATAATTTAACTGGATACATGAAATTCTCGGCAAACTACACAACAATATTCCAGTAAGTCAAAAAGCGAAGTTGGACTGGGAAAGCTCTTGGACTTAATCTATCAATTTCAAAATAGTTTCCTATTGCAAACTTTACAGAGCCATTACCACCATGGATACACAATGCTAAGGCTCTTCCCTGGGCCTGGGAATAGTCCCATGTATATGAGGGTTTCTGCATTAGCTTCACGTAAAGCCATCTCTGCTACTGAAACAAGCAACTTTCTGCAATAAGGACAATGATGTGTAATTCTGAGTGTCTCTATATTAGTTCATTCTCACGCTGCTAAAAAAGACATACCCAAGACTGGGTAATTTATAAAGCAAAAGAGGTTTAAATGGACTCACACTTCCACGTGACTGGGGAGGCCTCACAATCATGGCATAAGGCAAAGGAGGGGCAAAGGCACATCTTACATGGTGGCAGGCAAGAGAAGAATCAGTGCCCAGAAAAAGGGGAAACCCCTTATAAGACCATCAGATCTCATGACAACTAACTTACTGTCTCGAGAACAGGATGGGGGAAACTTTCCCTGTAATTCAGTTATCTCCACTCGGCCGCTTCCATGACACATGGGGATTATGGGAGCTACATTTCAAGATGAGATTTGGGTGAGAATACAGCCAAACCACATTAGACTCCATCCATACATTAACAAGCAGTTTGTATGGGTAAAATGATTTGAAAGGGATCTACTATGTATGATCATTCTTTATTGATGATGTACTTATTGACTTTAAATGGAAATAGTAAACATGTCATTCATGTAGTTCTCTAACTTGACTGGCTGAATTTCTATAAGAAAGTGGGCAGAGATCTAGAGTGGTCTGATACAAACACTGCTCTGTTCAGTAAAGCTTGGCTTCAACATGATATGTCTTTTAGACTATTTTCTTTTCACATTGAATGTAACCAACAAACTACAGATTTCTCATGTAAAATGTCCATTCTTCCCCAGACACACACAAGTTTGTTTTCCTCATGAAATCAGCAAGAAGCCTCTGTCATCAAGGCAAACCAGCTTCTACTCATTCCCACATCCATTCAGACTGCTGAATTACATTTTGTAAATTGCCTCCATGATTTTCTGTTAACAATGTTATTTATGTTAAATGGTCTTTCTAGTAATATGTGTTTCTGCATTATTGATACCAGGTTCTCAAATGCCAAATTTGATTAGATGATTTTTAAAGAGTTAAATCCTTAGTGAGGAATACTTGCTTCTATCTTTTTCCATGTTGACTTCCAAAAGCCATTCAGAAGAATAAAAACGGAAATAATCATTTTCAGTAGGACAAGTAGCCAGAGAAAACCCTATACCCCAAATTAGAGTAAGTGCTGTCCAAAGCAGCTGTGACTTTCCAATGCATAAAGCCTCAGAGCAAGTAGTAACAGGAAAGACACAGGAAACAAGGAGTCCTGGGGACCTGGCTGTGGTCAACTGCAAATAAATGACAATAGTGGTTTGTAGTTCTCCTTGAAGAGGTCCTTTACATCCCTTGTAAGTTGGATTCCTAGGTATTTTATTCTCTCTGAAGCAATTGTGAATGGAAGTTCATTCATGATTTGGCTCTCTGTTTGTCTGTTACTGGTGTATAAGAATGCTTGTGATATTTGCACGTTAATTTTGTACCCTGAGACTTTGCTGAAGTTGCTTATCAGTTTAAGGAGATTTGGGGCTGAGACAATGGGGTTTTCTAAGTATACAATCATGTCATCTGCAAACAGGGACAATTTGACTTCTTCTTTTCCTAACTGAATACCCTTGATTTCTTTCTCTTGCCTGATTGCCCTAGCCAGAACTTCCAACACTATGTTGAATAGGAGTAGTGAGAGGGGGCATCCCTGTCTTGTGCCAGTTTTCAAAGGGAATTTTTCCAGTTTTTGCCCATTCAGTATGATATTGGCTGTAGGTTTGTCATAAATAGCTCTTATTATTTTGAGGTACGTTCCATCAATACCGAATTTGTTGAGCGTTTTTAGCATGAAGGGCTGTTGAATTTTGTCAAAAGCCTTTTCTGCATCTATTGAGATAATCATGTGGTTCTTGTCTTTGGTTCTGTTGATATGCTGGATTACGTTTATTGATTTGCGAATGTTGAACCAGCCTTGAATCCCAGGGATGAAGCCCACTTGATCATGGTGGATAAGCTTTTTGATGTGCTGCTGAATCCGTTTTGCCAGTATTTTATTGAGGATTTTTGCATCAATGTTCATCAGGGATATTGGTCTAAAATTTTCTTTTTTTGTTGTGTCTCTGCCAGGCTTTGGTATCAGGATGATGTTGGCCTCATAAAATGAGTTAGGGAGGATTCCCTCTTTTTCAATTGATTGGAATAGTTTCAGAAGGAAAGGTACCAGCTCCTCTTTGTACCTCTGGTAGAATTCAGCTGTGAATCCATCTGGTCCTGGACTTTTTTTGGTTGGTAGGCTATTAATTATTGCCTCAATTTCAGAGCCTGCTACTGGTCTATTCAGGGATTCAACTCACTGCTCAGTGAAATAAAAGAGGACACAAACAAATGGAAGAACATACCATGCTCATGGATAGGAAGAATCAATATCGTGAAAATGGCCATACTGCCCAAGGTAAGTTATAGATTCAATGCCATCCCCATCAAGCTACCAATGAGTTTCTTCACAGAATTGGGATAAAAAATGGCTTTAAAGTTCCTATGGAAACAAACAAGAGCCCGCATTGCCAAGACAATCCTAAGTCAAAAGAACAAAGCTGGAGGCATCACGCTACCTGACTTCAAACTATACTACAAGGCTACAGTAACCAAAACAGCATGGTACTGGTACCAAAACAGAGATATAGACCAATGGAACAGAACAGAGTCCTCAGAAATAATACCACACATCTACAGCCATCTGATCTTTGACAAACCTGAGAGAAACAAGAAATGGGAAGAGGACTCCCTATTTAATAAATAGTGCTGGGAAAATTGGCTAGCCATAAGTAGAAAGCTGAAACTGGATGCTTTCCTTACTCCTTATATGAAAATTAATTCAAGATGAATTAGCGACTGAAATGTTAGACCTAATACCATAAAAACCCTAGAAGAAAACCTAGGTGGTACCATTCAGGACATAGGCATGGGCAGGGACTTCATGTCTAGAACACCAAAAGCAATGGCAGCAAAAGCCAAAATTGACAAATGGGATCTAATTAAACTAAAGAGCTTCTGCACAGCAAAAGAAACTACCATCAGAGTGAACAGGCAAGCTACAGAATGGGAGAAAATTTTTGCAATCTACTCATCTGACAAAGGGCTAATATCCAGAATCTACAAAGAACTCAAACAAATTTACAAAAAAAACAAACAAACAAACAAACAACCCCATCAAAAAGTGAGCAAAGGATATGAACAGACATTTCTCAAAAGAAGACATTCATACAGCCAACAGACACATGAAAAAATGCTCATCATCACTGGCCATCAGAGAAATGCAAATCAAAACCACAATGAGATACCATCTCACACCAGTTAGAATGGCAATCATTAAAAAGTCAGGAAACAACAGGTGCTGGAGAGGATGTGGAGAAATAGGAACACTTTTACACTGTTGGTGGGATTGCAAACTAGTTCAACCATTATGGAAAACAGTATGGCGATTCCTCAAGGATCTAGATCTAGATGTACCATATGACCCAGCCATCCCACTACTGGGTATATACCCAAAGGATTATAAGTCATGCTGCTATAAAGACACATGCACACGTATGTTTATTGCGGCACTATTCACAATAGCAAAGACTTGGAATCAACCCAAATGTCCATCAGTGACAGACTGGATTAAGAACATGTGGCACATATACACCATGGAATATTATGCAGCCATAAAAAAGGATGAGTTTGCGTCCTTTGTAGGGACATGGATGCAGCTGGAAACCATCATTCTTAGCAAACTATCACAAGAACAGAAAACCAAACACCGCATATTCTCACTCATAGGTGGGAACTGAATAATGGCATCACTTGGACTCGGGAAGGGGAACATCACACATCGGGGCCTGTCATGGTGGGGGAGGGGGAAGGGATTGCATTGGGAGTTATACCTGATACAAATGACGAATTGATGGGTGCTGACGAGTTGATGGGTGCAGCACACCAACATGGCACAAGTATACATATGTAACAAACCTGCACGTTATGCACATGTACCCTAGAACTTAA
The DNA here is from genome assembly GCF_002776525.5 of Piliocolobus tephrosceles. NCBI lineage: Eukaryota > Metazoa > Chordata > Mammalia > Primates > Cercopithecidae > Piliocolobus > Piliocolobus tephrosceles. The sequence continues at coordinate 28,207,040 of NC_045451.1, read as the reverse complement.
AGTATAATAATAAAAAAAAAGAAAGAAAGAAGAAAAAAAATTAAGTCTGTTTTATCAGAGACAAAAAAAAAAGACAAATGACAACAGAATGAAGGGATGGAAGATCTCAGACAGCCTCAGCACAAATGTACCTTTAGAAGTGAGAGGATCCCATTGGAATGCCATATCTGTGTCCCTTGGGAGTAGTGGCCAGGAAAAGATATAGGTGGATTTGTCAGACAGGAGGTAAAAATCCTCATGGACTAAGTCAGGTTTGGAGAGATCAAGACGACGTACCTAACAGAGGCACCATATTTGAAAGAAACAGCAACACAACAAAGAGATCCTGTCATTTAAGGACTAGAAGGGCTACTCTCTTTTCCCTTTTTCTCTACTATCACCATAAAAAATTCCTGTAAATATCTGTCCAGGAAATTTCAAATTATTTGGATTTGGGTGACAAAAATCATATACACATAAAATTCACACAGAAAGAAAAATATATGAAAAGGAGCATCAAAACTTTCCTATAGATAAGAATTTACCAAAAAAAAATGCTTCCATAACACAGGAAAATTGTAACAAAATATTGTACTATATACATTTGTACAATTTCAATGAAGTAACTGAAGAAAGATCATAATAGGAAGTGACAGATAATAGGAGGAAATGAAATAGGAATAAACAGGAAATATAAGAAAAGGGAAAATCATTACAGATTTAGACAAAATTAGAAAGTGAACAAGACGAAAAGGTTGTTGTGGTAAGCATATTTAGACACATACAAGATGGAAATTAGAAAATTAATAGAATGAAACAAAATTTTTATAAAATTATTAGAAAATAATATATGATAGACAAGAAACAGAGTTCTAAAACAAGCATATTTGGAGTTCCTGAAAGATTAAAATTAACTTAATACTATAGAACACACACTTTAGAATACAAGAAAAAAATCTGGAATTCAAAAAGACAATCAATATATTAAAAATGCATACTGTGTATTAGTGAAAATTGACTCAGGTCATTCAGTATAAAAACATATCTAATAAAGACTTTTATCAAGTAAAGGACTTTAATTATAAGGAAAAATTATTTGGATGGCCCAGCAAACATTCAAGTAACTTAAATAAGAAAAGGAAAATTAGACTGGCATTAGGCTTCTATCCAGCAACATTCAATGCCTCAAGATGGGAGCAAAACCTACTTCAGAAATAAAATGAAGGAATTTATATAGAGCCAAGGATTTTATAGCCTTCAAAGTATGAGACACTGATTTTATTTTCAACTTCCAGCTCATCAAACATAAAGGCTGCAGACAGTTTTGGACATCTAACAAGTCAGAGGATACTGTTTATAGGAGTATTTCCTGAGAAAACTACCACTAGATGATTTTAAACACCAACCAACCAAAAGATCATGGACAAAACTTTGGCAGAAAGTATGACAGTGAAACTGAATACATTTAAATGTAAAACAAAGCTCACTGCTTGCCTCCTCTCCATGAGATGGCAGTTGAAGTATATCAGAAGAAAGCAAGAATGGAAGAATATGCATATTTCAAAATATAAAAGTAAATGCTAAACTTAAACCATCTTGTTGACAAAAATCAGATGCTATAAAAAAGCAAGTAAGGACAAATACAGATAATGTAATTCAGTGGAATTATTGCTCACAGTAACTAACAATCTGTTAAAAGAAAGAAGTAACTAAGGCCATGATAGTGAGATATTCTATAAACATTTATTTATATTTAGAACAAAAAATGTTGCTCTAAACATCAGAAAAATCACATTTCAAAAGTAAATGAAACAGACTGCATTGTGTAAAACCTTCACATTTATGAAAGTAAGCACAATGAATTAATAGTGACTCTGCCATATTAACAAAAATAAACATAATTCACCTTTCAAAGAAATCAGATTTTCAAATTAGATCACAATTGGAAACCAACTCTATGCTGTATCCAAGAAGCATACCCAGAACAAAGTAATTCTGAAATGGGGGAAAAAAAAATGATGTTTGAAGAAAATCTAAAATGGATAATTTCAGGCACTATTGGAATCAGGTGAAAAGCACAAATATGGGCATTATGTAAGAATAATGGATATAACTGATAATGAAGTTTACAGTTATGGATATACATACACCAAATAATGTAATCAGCAACTTCCTACAACAGACATCACAGAAGCTGCTATAAGAAATAACAACTTGTCACTGGGAATTTTAATTCACCATCCCATCTGTGACAGACTGGATTAAGAAAATGTGGCACATATACACCATGGAATACTATGCAGCCATAAAAAAGGATGAGTTTGCGTCCTTTGTAGGGACATGGATGCAGCTGGAAACCATCATTCTTAGGAAACTATCACAAGAACAGAAAACCAAGCACCGCATGTTCTCACTCATAGGTGGGAACTGAACAATGAGTTCACTTGGACTCAGGAAGGGGAACATCACACACTGGGGCCTATCATGGGGAGGGGGGAGGGGGGAGGGATTGCATTGGGGAGTTATACCTGATATAAATGATGAATTGATGGGTGCTGACGAGTTGATGGGTGCAGCACACCAACATGGCACAGATATACATATGTAACAAACCTGCACGTTATGCACATGTACCCTAGAACTTAAAGTATAATAAAAAAATAAAAAATAAATAAATAAAAAATTCAAAAAAAAAATCTAAATGTCCACGTCTCATAAACTCATTAATAAATTTAACATCATCCCTATGTATATTCCACAAAGGTGGTTTTTGGATTTTTCTGAAAAAAAAAAAAAAAAAAAAACAGAAAAGAGATTGATTATTAAATTCTCATAGAAATTAAACAAGGACAGCCAAGGAAATTGTGAAAAAAAGAAGAGCAAGGATGTGAGATCCGCCTTATCTTCTAAAACATAGGATGAAGCCTCCACGAGATAAGTAAAGCAGTGTGGTTCTGGTCTATGAGTGGATAAAGCAGTGGTACAGATTAGAAGGTCCAGAAATCCATTTTTTTAAAATAAAAGAATTAGTAAAGGTTAAAGTGGCACTTAAATCTATCAGGTAAACATAGGTTATCTAATATAGGGTTTTGGATCAACTAAGTTGCTTTGAAAGAACAATCAAAAGGCTGAGAAAGGAAGCGAGAAAGATAAAATATAAATAAATTAAAATTATAAATTAATATGATTTTAAAAAACACTTGGCAAAAAGTTTGGGCAAATTCATATATAACCTTGTAGTTGAGGAAGGCTTTTAAGCACAATTCAAAAATCTAGAAGCCATAAAAAGTTGATAAATGTGGTTCTAAAAATGAAAACAAGAAATAAACCTGCATTTTAAAAAAGAGAAGCAGCCGGGTGTGGTGGCTCACACCTGTGATCCCAGTGCTTTGGGAGGCGGAGGCGAGCAGAGCACAAAGTCAGGAGTTTGAGATGAGCCTGGCCAACATGGTGAAACCCCATCTACTAAAAATACAAAAAAAATTAGCTGGGAGTGTTGGCAGGCGCTACTTGTCATCCCAGCTACTTGGAGGGCTGAGGCAGGAGAATTGCTTAAACACAGGAGGCAGAGGTTGCAGTGAGCCAAGACCACTGCACTCCAGCCTGGGCAACAGAGCAAGACTCCATCTAAAAAATAATAATAATAAATAAAAAAGAGAAGCAAAGTTAAAATAATAACACTTGAGATAAAATATCTTCAACTAACACCACCTAGGACTAATGTCCTTAGCTGATAAAGAACTTCTCAAATCAGAAGAAAATTACTATCTGCTGGGAAAATGAGCACATCACAAAACCAGACAGTTCATAGAAAGAGAAGCACATTGTTGCTTAAATGTACAAGAAGCTGCTCAATTTTATTCAGAACAGAGAAATGCCCCCAAAAATTATTTCAAGATTACATTATCACATCATTTAAGCAAACACTTCAAACAACACCACACTATCTGTGACACTGTGGAAAAAAGGCACTCACATACTACATTGTGATACAATCCCTGTAGAGGGGAATCTGGCAACAGCTACCAAAACTAGACTCCACAATCACACTCTGAGAATGTATCCTTCAGACATGGCTGAACATATACAAAATAATTTGTGCAGGAGGTTTTCCACCACAACATTCCAAAGATTGGCAAAAATCTAAGTGTTTATGGTAATTAGGCAGCATGAATAAATTATGTTATAAAGATGGAATACTCTGCAATGGACAAAAGGAATGAGAAAGCTCCTTTAGTCCTGATACAGAAAGATCTTTAAGCTGTAAAAAATGGGAATGAGCAGGGTTCAGAATAGTGCATATAGTGTGTATCTGGCTATTCTCCATTTATCTCCAACCAGATTGATAATTCACCACCCACTCCTTCCCTGTCTTGCTCTCTGTGCTGAAAGCATGACTGTCTGAATTGCATCAATTCAGACAATCATACAGGGCTTGCTTGCCATCTCCCTTCCAGCGGGTTTGGTAAATGGGGGTCATAGGTAGGTGTGTGGAAAGAGAGGGAAGTCGTAGTATTTTTTTTCCATCTCTCTCTACCATACTGCCAAATATCTGGCAATGATTTCACCTAACAACAACTACAACCCCTGCCTTGGAGGCAGCCTTCCTCCATGACTCCAGCTGTCCCATGGCTCTGGTAACTATATAATCCCCTTTACCGGTCCCCCTCCCAGGTCTAGGGGAAGTATATTTTCCAGCTAGTCTCTGGGTGTCTCAGCTTTCTGTTTCCTTAACACCGTTAACCTCTATAAAAATTCCTTTCATTAAATCTACTCAGTAGAACTATCTTAGTTGAATTCTGCTTCCTGCTAGGGCTCTGATTTATGTGACATACTGTCTTTTACATAAGAATGAAAGAAAAATAATTGATTAGAGTTTGCTTCCATTTACATAAAGAAATATTGGAGAAGGGTACACAAGGGTGCGATGTGAGTCTGACCTTCAGGAGGTGATGGGGAAACAGGAATAGGGACAAGATTATTCATTCACATCCTTTTTGTAGCATTTTAATTGTTAAAATAATACATAGGAATGTACAGTATTCTTTAAACACAAAACAAAAACAAGAATATATGCAGGATTATACAGGGTAATAAATCAAGCTTGGTTACGGAAAAATAATAAATCTGTTCTCCATATATTGATAGAAAACAATCTCCCAAGATATAAGTGGAAAAAATATGTAGAAAAATTCATATAAAATGTTTATTTGTGAAGAACAAAGGAAGGGGGTAAGAGAAAGGGGGAGAAAGAAGAAGAGAGAGGGGAAAGGGGAAGATTGAATATGTATATACACTTACATATGCATAGAATATCTCAGTAAACAAGAAATACCTAACACTGAATGCCTGGAGGAGAGGAATTAGAAGAAATAGAAATAATTGGTTTTTGTTTGTTTGTTTGTTTTCTACCTTCTATCCTTTCATATTTAAAAAGAAGTTTACTGTGCTCTTTATGTTTTCAATTAATAAAAATTAAGCCAAATTATTCAAAGAACAAAAATACATGCAACAAATTAGCACGTCTTGAAACTTGACATAAAGTCCTTTTTGGACATTTTATATTTTAGTGGAAAACTCATTCCAAGTCAGAAACTATGAAACTAGAACACCATTGTTCTTGCAAAATGACTCAAAATCATCATCCAAATGGAGTATTTTCACAGTAAAGGAAAGCTGCTTTTTGTAATTTTCATGTGTTACATTCCTTTTCACCTCAATTTCCACAGGAAACTTCAAATGCAATTTCTGACTATCCTCCACAGTCAGTTGTGAGGTATTAAGCAGTTATGAACTGACTGAGATTGCATCATTGAAAATTTCACCAGAAACAAAATTTATCAAAGGGTAGAATTGAACTGGTTAGGTTATAAAACACAATTGGTCTGTGGCAACATATTCCCCACGGTGGGTTTATTCTCATCACCTGGTTAACTGACTTAAAAAAGTAAAAAAGTGTGAGGAGAAACAGTAAAGCTGTAAGACTGTATCATATAAATTGAAAGGTTGTTTTTCCTTTTTTTTTTTTTTTTTTTTTTTGAGACGGAGTCTCGCTCTGTCGCCCAGGCTGGAGTGCAGTGGCCGGATCTCGGCTCACTGCAAGCTGCGCCTCCAGGGTTTACGCCATTCTCCTGCCTCAGCCTCCCGAGTAGCTGGGACTACAGGCGCCGGCCACCTCACCTGGCTAGTTTTTTTGCATTTTTTAGTAGAGACGGGGTTTCACTGTGTTAGCCAGGATGGTCTCGATCTCCTGACCCCGTGATCCGCCCGTCTCGGCCTCCCAAAGTGCTGGGATTACAGGCTTGAGCCACCGCGCCCGGCCTGTTTTTACTTTTGACAGAATGTTTTCTTTTACTGAACTCAGCCTAACTAGTTTGCCAGCAAACTCTCAAAGCTTGTTTGGGACTGCCCCAGTAGTTTCTTTATCCTAGAAACAAAACAATGTAACAGACCTAAATCAGTTGGATTATTTTAAGTTCTCTACAAGTCTTTTCTGATAAAAAAAAAAAAAAGAAAGAAAGGAAAGAAAGAAAGAAAGAAAGAAAGAAAGAAAGAAAGAAAGAAAGAAAGAAAGAAAGAAAGAAAGAAAGAAAGAAAATTCTCTTTGTGTACCTTTCTGCCTCAAACTCTATTAAACCTCTATTTATTGTATTATTTAAATATTAAGGCCTGTTATCTTATAATATGTATAGAAGAGCAATTGTTGAAATAAATAGATGGTGATAGGGCCAAGTGTATTTCACTGAGATCTGCAGTGTACAAATTCTAACCGCATATTCCAGCAGGATGATACCTATTCCAGTTTATAGCATACTTCTCAAACAATTAATGCTAAAATATAGAATTTCATCTGAAAGTAAATTTAAGATCCTTTTGTACTAAGAATAAAAGTATAATTTCTCTAAGGTCAGCTTGATTTTTGACTGAGCAATTCATTAAATGCTTCCAATGTGCCACTTATAGACTTTAAACCAAAGTTCACTCTCAGATACTTCTGCTGCTTTGCCGGAAAAGAAAACACAAGTGACAAGAAAAGGGTTTTTTGTTTTTAACATTAAAAAAATTCATAAGTAGCATATGTTTATTTTAGAAAAAGAATATATGAATAAATCAATAAAATTATCAGTATTTCTGGCAATTTGTATTTTCTTTCTGCTCATCTAAATTTTTACCTTTTTATAATAATCAAACAGGCCAGGAATATTTCATACCAACTTTGACAAGGCAATTTCACTTTTAGTAATTTATTGTAAGAAAACAATTAAGGTCATGTACAAAGATTTGTTTATAAGATGTTCATGGCAGTATTTTTTAACAGTGAAGAATTGATAACAACTTACATGTCAAAAATATGGTATAAGTTTTAATGAATTATGATACATCCCAATAAAGGCAGAGCCTTTTAAAAATAATGTTGCAGAAGAGTACTGATTGACCCAGAGTTATGTTCATGCTCCACTGTTTAACATGAAAGCAGGTTACAGAATACAATATGATTCAAGTGTATATGCTTATAAATTTCAAAAACAAACCAACAAAACCCTTTTCGAGTGTCTGTTATCTGTTAGGTATCCTACCAAGTGTTAGGGACACAACAGCAAATAGGGAAGAGATTTTTATCTTTCTTGGGGCTTCTTTTAATCAGGACACAGACCGGTAAACATGCTATAACTATATAGTTTAAGATTTGTTGAAATCTCATGAAGCAAAATGAATTAACAACACAGATTATAGGGGATAGAGCGGACAGGGAGTCAGAAGTTGGGGAATGGGGAATAATACTCCAGGATGCTTGCCCTGAATAGAGTGATTATATCAATTACCTATTGCTCCATAAGAAGCCATCCCAAAATTCTGTGGCCCAAAACAACTGTGGTTTATTTTTTAGTGGATTGGCAATCTCAGCAGTCCTTCTGCTCGTCTATCCTGGGATCACATGTGTAACTGTGGAAATCCAGTCTCCTCTGTGAAGTTGAAAGATGCTTTACTGTTTAATATAAAAGCAGCTGGCCAGCCAGGTTTGGTGGCTCATGCCTATAATCCCACCATTTTGGGAGGCTGAGGTGGGCAGATTACTTGAGCCCAGGAGTTTGGGATCAGCCGGGGAAACACGGCAAAACCACGTCTCTACAAAAACTTAGCCAGGCATGGTGGCACACACTTGTGGTCCCAGCTCCTAGGGAGACTGAGGTGGGAGGACTGCTCAAGCCTGGGAGGTGGAGGTTGCAGTGAGCCGAGATTGTGTCACTACACTGCAGCCTGGGTGACAGAATAAGACCCCCACCCTCCAAAAAAAAAGCAGATGGCCTCACTGCCTCGCTGATGTGTTTGGCAATTGATACTGGCTACTTGCTTAGCCTCAGTTCTCCCATGGCCTCACATTCTCCAGAAGGTCAGATGAGGCTTCTTCACAGCATGGTAGCCTCAATGTTTCAAGAAGCTGAGAACAGAGTTTACAGTTCTCTAAGTCCTAGGCTCTACAGCTCGCACAATTGCATTTCCACCACACTCTATAGGTCAAGACCAACCACAAGACCAGCCAAGATTTGAGGGGCTGAAGATAAGGATATCATTTCTTAATGGGAGGAACAGCAGTGTTATATTGCAAAAGAGTATAAACACAGGGTTGACTTATCATTATTGTAATCATCTTCCATAGTCATGTTAGAGATGAGAAAGGAAGAAGAGTAGGAAAGAGGTCCAGGAAGAGAAACCAGACATGAAAATTCCCAAGGAGACTGAAATCACAACACGTTCAATGAAGAGGATAAATTTCAATGGGGATTGAGCTTAGAACTGATGAGAGAAGACAGAATCAGAAAAAAAAAAAAAAAAAAAAAAAGTATAAAGGTAGCTATTAACAAAAGACAAGCAGGATAAATAGACGTTAGCTTGTGCAAAAGAAATATTTTTTTAATGGTAGAGGAAGAGTTGGCTTTCAGGAGAAAAAAAGTTTGAAATTTAGAAGAAACCTAGAAAAGGGGTGGGGCATAGCAGCCAAGAACCTGGTCATTGTGCCACACAGAGCTAAAGGATCAAGATCACAATAACACTGCTGAAAAAGAGTCCTTAGTCTTAGCTGCTAGATGGCCACTTCAATAACCTGACCTATTTCCAGACTTACATATCAGGAAAAGAAATATATGTGGTACAATCATATTTTTATCTTCTATTTTTGTTTTCTTATATTTTGAACTTTTCCTACCTTTGCACCCATTGATATGGTTTGGCTCTGTGTCCCCACCCAAATCTCATCTCGAATTTTAATAATCCCCGTGTGTTGGGGGAGGGGCATGGTGGGAGATGATTGCATGATGGGGGTGGATTCCTCCTTTGCTGTTCTTGTGATAGTGAGTGCTCATGAGAGCTGATGGTTTCAAAGTGTGGCACTTCCCCCTTCAATCTCTTTCCTGCCACCTTGTGAAGAAGGTGCCTGCTACCCTTTTGCCTCCCATCATGATTGTACGTTTCCTGAGGCCTCCCCAGCCATGGCGAATTATGAATCAATTAAACTTTTTTTCTTCATAAATTACCCCTTCTCAGGTAGTTCTTTATAGCAGTGTGAAAACAGACAAATACACCCATGATATTATCACTAATTACTATTTAAAAAGAAAGTACAGATATATGTATATATATATATATATATATATATATATATATATATTTTAATCATACAAATTCTATAAAAGTTCTATTTTGTTATACCTATATCTGTGTAACAATCAGTGTTTAGTCTTAGTGTCTAGAAGTAGACTGGCTCTATCAGGTAGTAGGTAAGACTTATTTCTGGAAAAGTATGGCCAATGTATAATCTTCCAAGTAGTACATGAACCCCTATTTTTTCCTACTGCTCAACCTTAAGCCTAAAAATAAGTCTTGGTTAACTTTAGAGGCCAAAACCCTAGTATCACATTGTTTTAATAACTCTACATTTTCATCCTAGTGAAGTTAAATTTTTTCAGTATGTTTATTGGCCATTTGCTTTTCTTAGAAAACAAATTGCTGTTCATGCCTTTTGCCCATTTTACAATTAAAATATTATTCACATAAAGAAACATTTTATTTATTAGCTCTAAGTCATAGGGGTCATGTAGTTGCTAAGACCAGAAACCTCTTTAATCTATTTTAGGGATCATGGAATTTATAACTAGGAAAAGGGAACCTAATGGAACCCAAAACTAGAAAGTAGAACAAGGCCTCCCAAGACCTAGAAAGTTGTCAAGCAGTTATTTCTGCTCTGAGGCCATTGGCCTCTTCCGTTTCTCCTTTCATATCTGTTTCTTTCTTCTTTCCATAGACTATTTTGCTTGATAAGACTGTTTGTATATTCATGAGGTTTTATGTCCACAAGGCTTGGGGTTGCTATGAAGTCAACTCTGAGCCTCAATCTAAAAGGAATTGAAGTGTGAATGTTCTTGGAGGTAGTATAGCGAGCTACATATCTGTGTTTCTATGTTCCAGTGTGTGAGGTTGAGAGCCTGATGCCTGGATTGTCCTGCTTAGAACTACATTCACATCCCTTGTGCAGTCAGACATAGCTATGCAGTTCTGAAGGGGGGTGTCAAGAGTAGGGGTATGGTAGAAGTTCAGACGTCCCCTGCCTATTTAATTCATTTTCAAAGAAGGAAATGTGGACAGCCACACAAATCAACTGATAAATATCCTACACACCCCTATTCTCATGTATGCTGCAAATATTTTTCTTAGTTCATTTCAATAGGAAGTTTTAAATTTTGATGTGATCATGCCTATTAAGTTTTTTTTTTTTTTTTTTTTTTAGCTGAGGTTTAGTTTTTCTTGCTTTAATAGGAATGCAGTAAATGAAACTGGGAAAACAGTGGGCTCTGTTTCTCAATCCATACACTTGGCACTGGAAGAAATAGATAATATTTCAATTGTTATTCTCTCTCTGTCTTCACTGAGCGCATACAACTGAATTCAGTTTTGCTTTTTGTTTTTTGAGATGAGTCTCACTCTGTCACCCAGGCTGGAGTGCAGTGGCGCAATCTTAGCTCACTGCAACCTCTGCTGCCCAGGTACAAGCAATTCTCCTGCCTCAGCCTCCTGAGTAGCTGGGATTACAGACATCTGTCACTGCACCTGGCTTTTTTTTTTTTTTTTTTTTTTTTTTTTTTTTTGGAGTTTGTAATAGAGACAGGGTTTCATCATCTTCATGATCTTGGCCAGACTGGTCTTGAACTCCTCACCCTTGATCCACCTGCCTCAGCCTCCCAAAGTTCTGGGATTACAGGCATGAGCCACTGTGCCTGACCAAATTCATGTAATTTAAATACTTGTTTCATAGGATTCCCCTGTACTGGTTATTTCTTTTTTATCTAGTCTTACTATACTTGCTACAACTTTAAGCATAATATTAAAGAACAGGATCTCTAATGGACATCCTTATAATATCTGCAGAGAGAGTTTTGATATGAATATAATTATTTGTACATTTTCAAAGTGAATTGAAGAAGAGTTATATTATTTAACCTGGAAAGCCAGGATAAATTCAGGTCTTGATACATCATAACTGTATGATCTTTGGAAAGTTATTTCATCACTCTGGGCTCTGGATATTAGCCTTCACAGTGCTCTCCACCTAGGATGCCCTTCCCACCTGTTCTCCACTAGCTCACCTAGACTCATCACTGAAGACTCAAGAGTCCTCTCTGCCAAGAAGTCACCTTGGTCCCAACCATATTAAGAGCTCCTCCTCTGTGCTCCACCAGCTTTCAAAGGGTAGTGACCTTGGTTTGTTATTCTTTGTACCCACAACCTGTCACATAACAGTGCTCTTTAAATGTCATTTACTAATTCATTCATTAAATAAGGGAACTGTCTTTTATAACCTTTAAAGTCTCTTATTGTTCTCAAGCCCAAATTATATCATAGAAATAATTTAGGTGTTAGAAATAGGTAGCAAAAACTTGATGGTTCTTCTTTAAGTATTCAGATAACTTCCCCAGTTTATCACATAATCTTCTATTTAGAAATATTCTATAACTATATGACATGAGAGAAAAAAACATTAACCTGATGAAAAGGCAAAATATCTTTCCAAATCCCACTATTCCTCAGCTGTGTGAAATTGCACAAATCACTTAACTCATACTGATTCTCAATTTCTGCATCTTTCAAATAAGTGTGATGATTTCTGTTCTGCCTGTCTTGTGAGCTTACTGTGAAGAATTGAGAAAATATAGTGAAAAATTTCACACTGCAATCTTCAAATATAATACAGAATTAAGACTCAACTAAAATTTAACACTATTATGTCTGATTCTCATAAATATGCTACTATATTGAGAAAAATATCATTTATTCTCATATTACAGCTACTTATCATAAATATTTAGTAGAAAGCAGAAAGTCACCTTGCTCATGCCAAATCTCAACTTCAACAGAGTTTTGTCAGTCACTTCTAATATGACCTTAGCCAAGGAGCCGCCTTTTTAATCACTTTGAAAGAGAAAGTGATCAGAATGTCATTTCTCATGTTTATCCCACAGTAACGTTTTACCCCCAGAATCCATGGTATTTGTCTATGATGAATCACTTCTTTTTTAAACAGAAAAATATGATTGTCTTAGTTCTGAGTTATACATTTGAATATAAAGTCCCCCCAAAAAAATTCCCCAATCTTTTTTTTTTTTTTTTTTTTTTTTTTTGCCTTTGCTTAAGACAGCTAGATTGTTTAAGATAAACATGTGTCCTGTTTGTTGAGACAAATTATTCCTCTGTCACCCAGCCTAGAGTGCAGTGGAGTGATCATAGCTCACTATAGCCTTGAACTTCTGGGTGCAAACCATCCTCCTGCCTCAGCCTCCTGGGTAGTTGGGACTACAGGAGCATGGCCAGCAGCCCTGGGTAATCTTTCTATATTTTGTAGAGATGGGGTCTCACTATATTGCCCAGGCTGGTCTTAAACTCTTGGGTTCAAATTATCCTCCTGTCTCAGCCTCCCCATGTGCTGGGATTATGTGCCCAGTTCATTGAGCAGATGGTTTTAGTAGGGCACAAAAAAAAAAATCACTCTTCTTTTTTTACTGCTGCATTTCAAATAAGTACACCAGATCTTTCTCAACCACTGAAGAAGGTCTCTCAAGTCAATGCAGTGGCTTCTCCTGTCACTTTTGGGATTTGGAGCAGTATCCTTTTCAGGTTTAAAAAGAAGAGTGGGATTTCAATCAAAATACTCATCTCATATCTTAACAGCCTCCCCTTACACACAGCTCAGAGCTGGTAAACCTGCAGCAGTACAGGGGCTGGTTCCTTTCTCTCCCTGTTCAGTCTCTCTCTCTGCTGCTTCTGGCTTCCTACTCTGGGGATTGCTACGTAACAAACACTCCAAATTTATATGTTTATCATAAGAGTCACTTATTTTCCTTATGAATTTCTTCTATGTGGAACCATCCAGGGCAACCCCAAATGGAATGATTCTAAAGATTGGGGGCTGGGATCAACTAGAGTCTTATCTCTCAGATATCTGGCCCATGCTTCCACATTCCTCTAGAGTTGGGAAAGAAAATGGCAAGAACTATCTTGACTATAATCTTGTCTTGATGACCTCATTGTGACTGGTGCCCAGATGCAAATTCCATTCCTTGGCTTTTGGGCTCTCAGAGCCCCTTACCATTAGGGACCCCTGTGATCCCTCTTCTTTAGCCAAATAATGTCCTCTTAAGCTGCTTCCCTGTGGCATCACCTCAGCCCTCAGGTCCAATGGTACAGCTCCCACAGCCTTTTCTTCTGGGGTTATCAAGTCCCCCCGAGGAAGGCACACCTCTTGGGCAGGTTATTTGTGAATGTCCTTCCAAATCTAGTCTATTCTGGCCAAGAGGGGAGCTCAATACTCTTGTTCTGCCAAACTCTGGAAACAGATTACTCTCTTGGAGTACCCTCTTATATTGTCAGCAGGAACAAATCCAGCCAGCCCTCCACCATGATGCCTTTTAAATGTGAGGGTCAGACACTGATCCTCATACTGCACTCTTATCCCCAGAACTCCGGAAGATGCCTCTTACATTTTCCTGAACAATTCAGCACACCTTGCTCTGGATCCATGGTGGCACTAGACCCCTGAGTTTCCGCAGCTCAGCAACATCTAGTCCAAAAGGAAGCTAGTCAGGGAGATGTTAGTCTCCCCTTTCCCCACATAGAAACACCCTGTGGATGGTTCTCTGGAAGACCTCTCTATTGCTTTGAGGCTGGGGAAGCAGAAATAACACCGTCACGATGCTTTTCAGAGGAATCTTCATTCTGCCTCTCAACCGCTCCTTGGTATTCGATATGTCCTGGAGGTGGGTGATGGTTTGTGGCCACCTCCCATGTGCTGCCCCTCTTTTCAGAATGTGGTAAAACTTGTTACTATCATTCTTACTTTTGGGGCTCCAGTGCTCAGAAGCCCTAAAACTGCAGAAATGGTGCATTTAACACCCTGTTCCATGGGCATCAAAAATTACAATAATGATGTAACCACTGTGATCAGCATGAAGGACTCATGAGATAATAATCATGAAACTTTTTCTCCTATGGTCCCGTGAAAAGTGTTCTGTGGGGTCCCAGTCTCGCCCTGGCCCTGTGATATAAATTCAAGCAGTCTCATGACATTTCTATTTTTCTTCAGAAATAGAAGATCCTCAAGTCTGTAATTAATGGACCTATCACAGAGAAGCAGTCACAACTACTCACAGTTGCCCCCCTCTCCCAGCTCAAATGTCATGCTTTAGGAGGGGCTGGGGCAGGGAGGGGACTGGGGATTGGCTGCTTCTGTTTTTCTTTGTACTTCTGCCTCACTTTTCTTTCTAATTCAGTTTCTGACCCCTCCAGATAGAAAAGGACAGGAACATGGCAGTAAATTTCTTCCTCAAAAAAAAATGCCATCTTGAGCTAGCATTGTGATCCACTGGTCTGGCCAATGTTGAAATCCGATCTTCTCTGGTTGGTAGAGTTGTCAGATGAAATGCAAAATAACCAGTTAAATTTGAACTTCAGAAAAACAACAAATAACATTTTCATATGACTAAAAAGTATTTGTTATTAATCTGAAACTCAGATTTAACTGGGTATCCTTGATTTTTATTTGCTAAACCTGCTGACCCTACAGTGGTAGAGTTCTCATGGGGAATCTTCAGAGGCGCTTCTCACACCCCCGCTACTGGGGTTCTAATACCCAATGTTCCCTTGGGGACAGGAGTTGCATCTGTATTCCAACTCATTCCTGACTCCACCCAAAGACCTTCCAAATATGTTCTGTGGTCTGCTCACCCCAACAGAAGACTCTATACACTAGGGACCACATCTAGCCCAACAAAGCTCATGAGCAGGAGGTCCACTCCCAAGGCAGTGAGCTCTCCTTGTGCTCCTGCCACAGCCGTCAACCCTTGTAGAAGCTCAAGTGTAGATTAGACATGAGTCCACCACTTCACCCAGGGCCAATGGACACAAATTTCTCCAAGCAGTCTCTTAGAAAGCTCATTTTCCTGGCCCATTTCATATCCTGGTATCACTTGAACACACACAACTAGCACCTACCACACATCCCCCAAACATACCCGCAGCCGTGGCTCAGGAGAATAGAAATGACAGGAAACCAGGTTAACTAAAATAATCCATTAAAAACACATACATACACACTTGTAAATAATCAAACAAATACTCTTCGTTTCCAAAGCTACGTTTTACTTCAAGGAATTATACAGAAACACAGAATGGAAGAATTGATAAGCCAGGTTTTTATTCAAATTTATTTAATGAGTTAAAAAAATCTCCAAATGTAAATTAGTAGGGAGATGTCTGATTAAACTGGACTAGTGACAGCACAGAGCTGGCATGTGGGTCCACCCTGCCTGCTTAGATGCATTTTCTTGGCAGGAGCCTTGGGAAAGGTTGGAATGTTGACAGGATAGAATTTGTGCACTTCAGAATGTCTGCACATCTTTTCTGTGTGGCCACACTTTTGTAACTATGGGGAAGTAGGCTGTGAGATATCACTATCTTTAATTCCAGCCTACATGCTTCAGAAAAGGCAACCCTATACAAAGAACTGGAAAGCATTTTCACAAAACCGGAATCTAATCAGAAAAAGAAAATTCAAAATATTATTTTTGCTTAGAGCTTATACAGGGTGCAATGCAAAAGGTCAGGGTTTTTTGTTTTTTTGTTTGTTTGTTTGTTTGTTTGTTTGTTTGTTTCCGTTTTAACAATGATGTCCAGAGATGGTTTAAAATAATAGAAATGCTTACAGGGATCTTTGTGCTTGTTGCCAAGAGACTAGAACTTCATCATATTGGGCTGTAGGATATTATTTTAAGCACATGAGTTGGCCTATCCAACCCCAAGGCATAGTGACATGAACAGGAGCTCCTCATTCATTCTCTCTTTAACACCCTGGTTCCCACATCTGCCTTTAATGACAGTCTCTAACCTTCATAACCCTTCTGAGCACCCAGGTCTCAGAACCCCAGGAACTATTAGCCTCCTTCACTGCACCTTCTCCACTCAATCAAAACCTACACATTCAATGTTCCACTGCAGGAGAGCACTATATGTGACAAGAAAGCCTCGCTGTTAATAAGCTACACACAGCCAAGATGTATGACCAGCCACATCTTCTTTTATTAAAGACTTGTCCCAGGTAGCATTTTTATTTTCCTAACTCTCTCAAGCCTTTAACATCATTGAATCGTTGGGGCAAAGTGATTTACTGTTACTGCTTAAGTGATTCAAAATTCCTGATCATTACCTCTGTCCACATTCGTGGACAAATGTTTTAGGTCACATCTTGGAGAATCACGCTGATGGAACAGTATTTTCTCACATTTACCAATTTGCTAATTAAAAAGCAAAAAAAAAAAAATGTAATTTCATCAAACTTTTTCTCTTGAGGAAGTAGTTGTTTAAAGTAAACGCTTATAACAGTTTTCAAATTAAACATGAACCTAGTCTTTGAGAAACAAGATAGATTATAGGAATAAATATGACATGGTATGGGAAGTGGGAGGTGACTCACAGCTGCCACAACTCCATCACCAACACTGTCAGGTGCTTGTCCCTGAACAGGACATTCTAGTCCACCTAATTTAGGTTCAGGGTAGGCTCAGCCCCCAGAATGATTTTGTTCTCCCTTCATCAGAAATAGCCTTGCCTGCTGAACAGATGGGAGAGATCATAACTGTGATATCAAGGCATACGGTTTTGATAACAGATAGGAGTAGTAATTGCAAATATTAGTACATTTTCTTTCGGATTTTCATGAAAATGACACACATGCATGTCAATAGGCAAAAATAACAGATAACATTTTCAGTATCTCAAAACCTACTTGGATAAAATCAACTGATTATAAATTAGTTAGCTTGCATTCCTAAAGTAAACTATGCCATCTGCACCACTAATTTGATAATAGGATAAAAGAAATTACGTTGGTCCTCATAGAAACCAGACTCTTCATTCATTTGTTCATTCATTCATTGAATAAATACATGTTAAGCAGTGAGTATATGTCAAGCACTATGCTGGATTTGTGAAACAAAACAGTAAGCAAGTTGCTGTCTGGTATGAAGGAGCTAATAGTCTAATGAAAGAATACATATAAATAAACTGGAAATTACAATGAATTGAGATAAGCACCAAGACAGAGGAGACCATGGGAACCACTAGAAGGGGCACCCATCCCTATCCAAGATGAGTTGCCTGAGATAGTTATCAAGGAGTGATATCAAAGCTGAAATCTGAATTAATGTATAGTATTAGCCAGACAAATAACAAGCAGCTGAGAGGCAGTATAGTGGAGCACAGTTTATATATGTCAAAGACATAGAAGAGATAGAGACAGGGACATAGATAGAGAAAAGAGATTCTGAGTAGTAGTATGTATTAGCAAAGGTCTCCCAGAGAAACTGAACCAATAGGATGTATAAATATGGAGAGATATTTATCATAAGGAGTTAGCTCATACAATTATGGAGGCTGAAATGATCCGAGATCTGCAATCAGCAAGCTGGACAAGAGCCAATGGTACAGTTCCAGCCTGAATATGAAAGCCTGAGAACCAGAAGAGCTGATACAGTTCCAGTCTGAAAGTTAACAGGCTTGAGAACGGGAAGAGCCAATTTTTCAGTTTGAGTCCAAAGACAAGAAATCACCAATGTCTCAACTTAAGGTAGTCAGGCAGGCAGAGTTCCCACTTAGCCTTATTGAGGTATCTGATTGGATGAGGCCCACACACATGAGGGAGGGCAATCTGCTTTGCCCAGTATTCTGATTCAGATGTTAATCTCATCCAGAAACAGCCCCATAGACATACCTGGAATAACGTTTGACAAAATGTATGGGCACCCTGTGGCGCAGTCAAGTTGACACATTAAATTTACCGTTGCATATAAATTATTTGCATTCTTATTCTATAATTTGTCACAACCATCAGATACATTACAGTTATGATGTTGATATATGTTGATGCAACTATTTTCTTCTCCATCCATTATCTGGAAAGAGGAGGGGAAAATGATGTTTAAGTAGCAAAATGTCCTAGTTTGCTTAAAATTCTGAATACGGGCTTCCAATTCTTACAGAATCATGGCTATGTTATTTGTCAGCATTAAAAAGATTTCAATACCCTGTGGTGCTTCTGCTCTTCATTTGGAGCAGTTAAGAACAATGTACCAGGCAAGAACAGGGCATTCTGTGCAGTCAGAGGATAAGGAATCAAGATTTGGACATTCCAAATCTTGAACCTTATCTTAATAGATAAGAACCAATCTTAATAGTGTTAGTAGTATCTCAGAACCAAATCTTAGTAGTGTTCCCAACTAGCGTCTTGCATGTCTTCAAATCAGAGGATGTGGCTGGGGACTTGTTTCAATGCCCCCCCACCGGGTTCCCAGGATGAGAACTGAGGTAGTTAGTTAATCCACCCAGATCAGATAGATGACCCCTAAGTGGCAGTATCGGCCACTTACATATTCCTACCAATCACAATATCAGCTTTTTGTCCAGCCAAAATGTATTTGAAATCACACACGATGTAATTTACAAAATAAAGTTTCACAAATAATTATTTATGGTAATATATTGACTTTAAAATAGACTACCAGAATAGAACCTTGGATAAAACAGAATGGGGTAAACTCTATACTTGTTATTCAAAATCTATTAGAAAGCATTATTTTCATGTCCTGGTTTAGATTGAGAGGAATGCATTGGAACAGATCACCCTGAATTACATTCTATGAATCTATTTGAGTCACAAAAACAAAAACACCAGTTGAGAGACTTAAAATAGATATTATATATATATATATATATATATATATATATGTATTTTTATATACACACACATACATCTATAAACATAAAATGCATAGGCTATAAATTTAGTGTCTATAAATTATATAACTAAAGTATTTCATACCTTAAAGTTTTGTGTTTTTTTTAATCCTGCAGAGCATTGAAAATTGTTGCTTTTCCAAAAAAAAAAACCTTCAGAGAGCAATTGTGCACACACCAGCAGCCAAGCTGTTTATTAGGCTAAGTGTGAATTCAGGAGGACTTTTTAAAAGATATTCAATGAAAGAGGCAGAAAGTGTGTAACCCTACTAAGACTCTGCAAACACTCTAGACAAGACCCTTGGAGAAGAACATTTCTATGTACTTATACATTTCATAGATGCCTTGCACATTCTTCACTGATACTCTCCTAGGATATGTCACACAAAAGGGCTGTAGCAGGTTTGTCACAATTTGAAATTATCCTGCTTTTATCCTGAGGGGATTGTGAAGCTCAGGTGGTTTGAGTAAAGAACCTACAATCAAAATCTTGTTCTAAGTGTCTGTGGCTGAATAAAAAGTAGTAATATATTTTCAAATGAGCATTTAAAGCAAAGCCAATTGCTAAGATTATGGCTGAAAATGGATGTTATCTACTATGTTTATATTAATTTATTTCTATAGAGCATTTCTATAAAGGATTTCTGAGTTACTAAAGATGGTACAGATATGAAAAAGGAACTTAATGAAACCAAAATTTAGCACCCTAGAAACAAGATAAAATGTTCTGCACCATCTGTAAGAATGCTGTTCAACACTTTCACTCTTTCCTACATCAAAGGCACAGCAGCATTTGTTTCCTCCCCCTTTGGGAGGGACAAATCATCAAGAAAAAACTGGTAATAAAATCAGGATCACAGCAAAATTATATATACACATACATAGTTTAGAAAAGGGAAAGGAACAAAGGCATTTATTAATCTAGGGTTTGAGAAAGCCTGCTAAAGTTCAAAGATGAATCAGTTAAATTGTTTTAGGTTCTAAATAGTTTTCACGGAAATGAGCACAAAGGAGAGAGCAGGGCTAAGGACTAACAATACAGTCAATGAGGGAGGCAGGTTTTGTTCTATCATTTTTCTATTGCTCTCCCTATAGGAGGAAGAATGGCTCCTTCAGCACGAGTGCCAGAGTGAGCAGGCCTGCATAGCAGGGCCAGAGCTTACCCACAAACAAGGCAAGCTGGAAATAAACTTTTGTTTGTAAGACACTGAGATATAGGGATAGTTTGCTAGTGCAGTAGAGTCAAGAGAAAGCTGGCTGATGAAACTCTGATTGGAAAACAATTATGGGGCTTGATCTACCAGGAGGAGGTCTGGAAGGAATGTATCCAGTGTGGATTTTCCCATAACCTTTATTCTAACTTAAATAAAAGGATAAGGCTACAATAAAAGGTGCTATTTAGAAATCAGGTTGAAATGTGAAAGTCGAGATTTTTTGGAAGCATAATTGAAACTGTGAAGCAATACAGATGCATTTTTTCTAATATGGCAAATAGAAGAAAGAAATATTTTACCTGTTACTCTAAACTCTAGAGCCATTGGCACAGCACAAAGGAGTTTAGATTGGCAAGACATACTCTAGTCCAGACCCAAGAGTGGCTATGAATAGTGCCTCAGTCTATTTCTGATAGGGGGGTATTAAAGTAGCCAAGTGTAACAGTGGATTCATTTTCTTTCTTCTTACAATTCTATTAGTTTTCGCCCAATGTATTTTGACACTCTGATGTCAGGTATACACACATTAAGGATTGTTGTCTTTCTTGGAGTATTGAAGCTTGTTTCATTATGTAATGCCCTTTTTTCTTTCTGATAACATTTTTTGCCCTGAAGTCTGCCCTATCGGAATTTAATACAGTACTCTCCTGCTTTTTTTGATTAGTGTTAGGTTGGTATGTCTTTCTCTATCCCTTTACTTTTAATCTATATGTGTTTTTAAATATAAAGTGGATTTCTTGTAGAGAACATATAGTTGGGTCTTGTTTTTTGATCCACTCTGACAACTTCTGTCTTTTAATTGTGTATTTAGATTATTGACATTGAAAATGATTATTGATATAGTTGGAATAATATCTACCGTATTTGTTACGGTATTCTATTCCTTGTTCTTCATTCCTACCTTCGTCTTCTATACTTTTTCTGCCTTCTGTGGTTTTGAGTATTTTATGTTTTAATTTTCTGTCCTTTCTTGGCATATCAATACTTTTTACTTTACTAGTGGTTGCCCTGAAGTTTACAACACACAGAAGATATGCATTTGACTTAGTTTTTCAACTTTACATTAGTAAATATATATAGTCGGTATGTATTGAATTTGTGTAACTTCATTAATTACATGAGCTATTCAGCATTTTAAAAATTAGGATTTGTGTTAATTTTGCCCAACTATAGGCTAATGTAAGCATTCTGAGAACATTTAAGGTAGACTAGCCTAAGTTATGATGTTCAGTAGGTTAGGTGTATTAAATGGATTTTTGACTTATGAAATTTTCCATTTATGATGGGTTTACTGGGACATGACCCCATCATAAGTCAAGGAGCATCTTTACATTAACAACTAATCTAAGTCTGCTTTCAGTAACACTATGCTGCTTCATAGATACTGCAAGTACCTTATAATAACAAAATATTTCTAATTCCTCCCTCCTGTCTCCATATCATCATTTGCTTCACTCATACATAATAAGCCTATGTGTACACAAGCATTCATAATTGAGTACATTGTTGCTATTATTTTGGACAGTTATCTGTTAAAGTTTTTATCCTGCTTTCACTTATTCTCAATGCTCTACAGTTTTTTTTAATTTTGTTAATTGAAAGATCAAATTATATATATTTCTCATGTACAACATGACATTTGGAAATATATATAATTGTGGAATGAGTACATCTAGCTAATTAACATGTGCATGACCTCACATAGTTATTATGTTTGTGGTAAGAAAAATGTACATTCACCGTCTTAGCATTTTTCAAGAATACAATATATTGTTAACTGTGTTGTATCACCAGCAGATCCCTTGAACTTATTTCTAACTGAAATTTTGCATCCCTTGACCAACATCTCCCCAACTTCATCCCCCAACATCCCTCTCCAATCACCTCCTAGCGTCTGGTAAACATCATACTACTGTCTACTTTTACGAGATCAACTATTTCAGTTTACACATATGAGTGATATCAAGCAATATTTGCCTTTCTGTCCCTGGTTTATGTCACTTTAAAAAAATGCTGTCTAGTTTCATCTATGTTGTCATGTATAGGATCTGTTTTTATGACTGAGTAATGTCTCATTGTGTTTATATACCACATCTTTACCCATTCATCCACTGATGGACACTTACATTGATTTCATGTCTTGGTTATTGTGAGTAATTCTGCAATAAACATGGGAAGTGCAGTTATCTCTACAAAATGCTGATTTCAGTCAGGCATAGTGGCTCATACCTATGATCCCAGCACTTTGGGAGGCTGAGGTGGGAGAATTGCTTGAGCTCAGGTGTTCAAGACCAGCTTGGGCAACTTAGAAAAAGCTTATCTCTACTAAAATTCAAACAAATTACCCAGGCATGGTGGCATACACTTGTAGTCCCAGCTACTTGGGGGACTGAGGAAGGAGGATCACTTGAGCCCAGGAAGTCGAGGCTGCAGTGAACCCTGATCAATGCCGCTGCACTCCAGCCTGGGCAACAGAGAGAGATCCTGTCTCAAAAAAATAAAATACTGATTTTGTTTTCTTTGAATATGAATATGACACTAGGATTGCTGTGTCATATGACAGTTCTAGTTTTAGTTTTAGAGGGAACCATTATACTGTTTTCCAAAGTGGCTATACTAATTTACATTCTCACCAGAAGTGTGTGTGGGTTCCTTTTTTCTACATCCTCACCAACACTTGTCTTCTGGGGGTTTTTGTTTTGTTGTTGTTTTGGATTACAGCTATCCCAATAGGTATGAGGTGAAATCTCATTGTGGTTTTACTTTGCATTTCCCTGATGATTAGTGATGTTGAGCTTTTGCTGTGCAGATTTGTAATTTGATAAAATCCCATTTGTCTATTTTAGCTTTTGTAGTCTGTGCTTTTGGGGGCATATTCAAAAAATCATTCCCTAGACCAATGTCATAAACGTTTTCCCCTATGTTTTCTTTTAGTAGTTGCATAGTTTCAGGTCTTACACTTAAGTCTTTAATCCATTTAGAGTTGATGTTTGCATGTGATAAGAATCTAATTTCAATCTTTTGCATGTGACTATACAGTTTTCCTAACATCACATATCGAAGAGGCTGTCTCTTCTCCAAAGATGCCAAAAGATGTCTTTTGACATCTTCGTCAAAAAATCAGTTGGGTATAAGCATGTGAATTAATTTCTGGGCTCTCTTCTGTTCCATTGGTCTGTTTGCTTTATGTCAATGCCATGTTGTTTTTGTTACGACAGCTTTATAGTGTATTATGACGTCAGATAGTGTGATGCCTTCAGCTTTGTTCTTATCATTCAAAATTGCTTTGGCTATTCAGGGTCTTTTGTGGTTCCATACAAATTTTAGCATTGTTTTTCCTATTTCTGTAATGAATGTCACTAGTATCTTGATAAGTATTGCACTGGATCTATAGATCACTTTAGGTGGTATGGACATTTTTGCAACATTAAATCTTCCATTTCATTAGCATGGGATATCTTTCCGTTTATTTGTGTCTTCAATTTCTTTTATCAGTATTTTATACTTTTCAGTGTAGAAATCTTTCACCTCTTTGGTTAAATTGATTTCTATGTATTTTTGTATCTATTATAAATTTGATTGTTTTCTTGATTTCTTTTTTAGATAGATAGCTCACCATTAGTGTATAAAAATCCCACTGATTTTTATATGCTGATTTTGTATCCTGCAACTTTATTGAATTTATTTAGGTTCTAACAGTTTTTGGTGGAATCTTTGGGGTTTTTTGTATGTAAGATCATGTCCTCTACAAACAAGGAAAATATAACTTCTTTCTTTCCAATATGGATATATTTTATTTATTTTTCTTAACTAATTGCTCTGGCTAGGACTTCCAATACTATGTTGAATAGAAGTGGCATGTTAGCTGTGGGCTTATCACATGCAGCTTTTATTATGTTGAGACCATTTCTTTTATACATATCCAACTTGAGAGTTTATCATGAAAGGATATTGAATTTTGTCACACAGTTTTTCTGCAACCATTGAAATGATGTTTCTTGTGCATCATTCTGTTATTGATTTTGTTGAACAATATTTGCATCCCCAAGATAAATCCCACTTGATCCCAGCAAATGAGGTTTTTAATATGCCATTACATTTAGTTTACTAGTATTGTGTTGAAGATTTTTGTATTTATGTTCATCAGGGATACTGGCCTGTAGTCTTTTTTGTTTTGTCGTGTCCTTGTCTATCTTTGGTATCAAAGCAATGCTGGCCTACTAAGATGAGTCTGGAAGTATTCCATCCTTTTCAATTTTTTGGAATAGTTCAAGCAGAATTGTTAGAGTAGAATTGGTATTAGTAATTTAAATGTTTGGTAGAATTCTGCAGTAAAACCATCAGGTCCTGGGCTTTCCTTTTATGGGAGACTTTTTGTTACTGATTCAGTCTTCTTACTCATTATTGGCCTGTTCAGATTGTCTATTTCTTCGTGATTCAATCTTAAAGAATTCCAGAGAATTAATACATTGCTTCTAAGTTATCCAATTTGTCAGTGTATAATTGCTCATAACAGTTTAAGATCCATTGATGCTGTTCCTTACTTTATGTAGATAAGTGTCTGACCTTTATCATTTTCCTTCTGTCTGAAGAATTTGTTCGCATTTTTTACAAGGCATATCTACTGCCAACAAATTTCCTTTGTTTTTTGTTTTAGAAAATATTTTTACTTTACTTTTGAAGGCTAACTTTGTAGGGTACGAAATTCTCATTGGTGGGAATCTTTTCTCTCAATGCTTTTTTTTTTTTTTTTTTTTTTGTTTTTTTGAGATAACGGGATCTCACTTTGTCAGCCAGGCTGAAGTGCAGTGGTACCATCTCAGCTCACTGCAGCCTCGAACTTCTAGGTTCAAGCAATCCTCTTGCCTCAGCCCCTGAAGTAGCTGGGGACTCCAGGCATATGCTGCCACAGCTGGCTAATTTTTTTTATTTTTAGTAGAGACATGGTTTCACCCTGTTGTCCAGGCTGGTCTCAAACTTCTGAGCTCAAGCAATCCACCTGCCTCAGCCTTCCAAAGTGCTAGGGTTACAGACCTGAGCCACCATGCCTGGCCTTCTCTCAGCACTTTAAGTACTTCATGGCACTCTCTTCTTGCTTGCATGGTGATATGGTTTGGCTGTGTCCCCACCCCATTCTTCTTGAATAGTAGCTCTCATAATTCCCACATGTCATGGGAGAGACCCAGTGGGAGGTAATTGAATCATGGGTCTGAGTCTTTCCATACTGTTCTCGTGACAGTAAGTTTCACGAGATCTAACGATTTTATAAAGGGGAGTTCCCCTACACACATTCTCTTGCCTGCCGCCATGTACGACATGACTTTGATCTTCCTTTGCCTTCCACCATGATTGTGAGGCCTCCCCAGCCATGTGGAACTGTGAGTCCATTAAACCTCCTTTTCTTTATAAATTACCCTGTCTCAGGTATGTCTTTAATAGCAGTGTGAGAACAGACTAACAGAAATGGTTTCTGAGGAGAAATCAGATGTAATTCTTATTTTTCCTCCTTTAAAGGGCAGGGTTTTTTTTCCTCTGGCTTCCTTCAAGGTTTTTTATCTTCAATTCTCTATAGTTCAAAGATAAAATGCCTATATGTTTTGCTCTGGCATTCATCCTACTTGGTGTTCTCTGCATCTCCTGGATCTGATGTTTAGTGTTTGACACTAATTTGGAGAAATCTTCAGTTGTCATTGCTTCAAATATTTCTCTTCCTTTCCGTTACACACGTTACACCATTTCTAGTTGTCCCACAGTTCTTAGACATTCTGTTCTGGCTTTTGTTAGTCTTTTCTTACTTTGCTTCTTAGTGTTTGAAGTTTATTGTCATATCCCTGAGCTCAGTGATTCCTTTCTCAGCTGTGTCCAGTCTAATAATTGTCATATTCCTGATCAATAATGACTTCCTCAGCTGTGTCCAGTCTAATAATAAGCAGGTCAAAGGCATTCTTCATTTCTGTTACAGTGCTATTGATTTTCAGTATTTCTTTTCCATTCTCAGAATTTTCATTTCTCTGCTTACATTGTCCATCTGTTCTTGCATGTTGTCTACTTCTCAAGAAAGCACTTAGGTTCTTTTTAAAACTCCTGGACTGAAATTCCAACATTCCTTCCATATCTGACCCTAGTTGATTCTTTCTGAGGCTCTTCAAACTGTGTTTTTGCCCTTAGTACGCCTTATGATTTTTGTTAAAAGGTGAACATTATGTACTAGGTAAAAAGAACTGCAGTAAACAGGCCCATGGTAACATGGTAATGTAGTGGTAAGTTATGAAAAAGAAAAGCATTCCATAGTCCCGTAATAGTTTCCAGTCTTTTAGTGAGTCTGTGAACTTCACTAGAGCTTCTTAGTTTTTTTGCCCTTCTTAGGTAGGACAGAATAGTTAGAGAGAGCTGGAGGGAATTCTTCAGGTAGGTTAGACTCATGTAAAATAGCTTCTCCTGAGAAAAGTCTTTGCTAAGAAGGATTGAATGTTCTAGTATTTTTCAAAATGATTCCTTTTTTCTCTCCTCTTGTCAAAAGGAGGAGGGGATTTTTCTCTAATATCCACTGTGAGAACCTGGTATATCTACGGGTAAAACTCATAAAAGTGTGGGGTTCCCTCTATGACAGGGTCCCCCTGGAGTTTTTAACCCTGAGTTGTTCACTTTGAGCATCCAGCAATTCAGATACAGTTGCAATTTCACTACCCTGTCATGGGTTCCTGTCATGTTATTTGCTCCACTGAATTGTGTGATTCCATGTATCTTCCTGTCTATCCAATGTTGAGGGGAGCAGTTTGTCCTGGGACCTCTTTTCTCTGACAGATCAAAGCAGGGCTGCTGATTTTTCCACTTCTTCAGCTTTTCACTTATTGTTAGGATGCAGTGGCAATTTCTAAGCTGCTTACCTGCCAGAGTAGAAGCCAGATGTATGTTTTGTTATTTTCAGTCTCAGCTCCGACTGATCTAAGCCAGGACAGTGGAACAGAAGAGGCAATCCTGTGCTGGGCAGACTCAAATGAGCAGCTATCACAAATATCAGCATCCTACCTGGTAGAAAGTGTCCAATTTCTAGAAACTATGTTTTAAATTTTTAAACCTATTTCAGTGGCAACAAATTTTACAGTAAACTTTTCTTAAGTTAGTTAATCTTTCTTTTCTCTTTCCAACCCTTACTTTATCATTCCTATGTTGTTAGATAGCTCCCCGAGACATTCTTTTTTCACAAAGACCTGACATCTACTCTGAACAATGAGGTCAGATGTGTAGTTTACCATGAGGCACACAAATACCCAGTACTGTTGGGCTTCACAAGTATAAGGCCCCTTGTGACTGGTGAGACTCAAATTAGATTTATTGTGGTATTTTTCAATCACTTGTACTTCTGGATCCAGAATGGTGACTAAGAACACAAACACTGGTGCAGCTGGGATTTGAACTCTGCTTTACTTCAACTTCCAACTATCCCACTTACCAGCAATTGGAACACATTTTTTAATGTTTCTATCTCTGTTAACATATCATATAAAACAGGAATGATAATCTTGTCTGTCTTAGATTTTGTGAAGATTAAATGAGTTATACATAAAGCTCCTAGGAGAACGCCTGGAACACAGTTTTAACTCTGACAGGACCTATTCAATAGACCATACCAGAGCCATGGAATTCTGGTGGACTGGGAAGGAGTTGCAGTAATACCTGAAATATTGATCTCTTAGCTTTTGAGGTGACCAGCAGGGAACCAGGCCAATCACCTCTGGCCAAATGCAACCAGGTGTGTCATTAAAATAATTTTAAATTTCTATGTGAGTCAAGATGTGAAAGGGAATTGGGAAGCACTGCATTTTTCTATTTCCCATAAGGAGAGCGTATATTATTACAGACCAATAATATATTTTCAATTCTGTTTTCTTTTACTCTAAAGAAAATACCCTGGGAAACACACTCTGGTGTTTTTATTCTAACACACCATTAGAGAGCCTGTGCTGATTCCCCAACCATGACCTAAAGAAGCTGAATACTTTTATACTGAACTATTTATGCTCCTTCCTTAAGGTTTGAATTTTTGTCTGGAATGGAACTGAAATTAATTATGGGTCATTTTGTTCAGACTCTGGAGCATTTCTATTTATTCCAGCAAATGCCTTCTCTGTCTAGCCCTTAAAATGGCCTGTAGTTGTTAAGTACTGCTGGGAGTCAGTTGGGCAGTATAGGCACTGACCCCTGTAAGAAGCAGGTGATACACATTGATGTCTCAGTTGAAAGTTGACTTCCTAGGACCTGTGTGAAATTCAAGTGCTCTGGCTACGTGCCCTGAACAGGTAGTAGCTGCCTGTAGCTCTCCCCTCAGCCTCAGAGCAACTCTGGCACCACATTACACTGCATGTAAATGCACCATCCTGCTTTCATGTTGCTTAGACATTCCCCATTCATATTACAGCTTTGTAAATACATATGGAAGCTTTATCAGGTTAAAGTTATTACAGTAATGTATCTCTCGTTTCTCATAGATACAAATATTAAGCTTTCCCCAAATTTTGGGTTCTTTTAATCACATATGTAAACACGTGTGGGTGTGCTTGTATGCTCACATGCGGGCGGGGGGGGCCCGCGGGGGGGGCGTTCGTGGGTGCGTACAGGGGTGTGGGCGTGTGGGTGAGTGTGGGTGTGAATGTGTGCACGTGTGTGCGTGTGTGTATGCGTGTGGGTGTGTGGGGTGGATGTGGGGGGTGTGTGTGCATGTATGTGTGGGGCATGTGGGGTGTGTGGGGTGTGTATATGTGTGTGCATGTGCGTTTACGTGTGCATGTATGTGTATGTGCATGTGTGTATGGGTGGATGTGTGGGTGTGGGGGGGTGTGCGTGCATGTGGGTGCACGTGGGTGTGTGCATGTGCATGTCAGTGCATGTGCACATGCATGTGCAGCATCATCAGAACTTGGCAGTTCTATAAAATGACTTATTCACACAGTCTGTGAGAAACTATACCAGATAGAAATGGGATGTTTTCCATTTGTAAATGGCATGAGAATGTCATCAAAAATAACATGTTCTTTAATAATCATTAGTGCTGTTTTGAAAAAGTGAAGAAAAGGAGGCATTCCATGTAGGGGAAAAAATTGAGTAGAAGGAGAGCTTTCCAAATGTTATTGTTGCTGCTTTTACCCATGGTAAGAACATACTGAAAAGTTCCAGATAGCAAACACACACTAAGCTCCAGAAAATTTAAGAATAAAATAAGAATTATAAAATATAGATCATTCAAAGCCAAATCATGCAAAGCATAATTCCACTGTAATGCTTTCAGATATCGCAGGATCTTAATTCCTTTATCTGTAATACTAGACGTGTGAATTAAATGGGACTTGGATCCCATCTAGAACAGATAGGAATAATGTCTTCCTGATATTAAGATTCAGTGTCTAAACATGTTAGAAAGTTGACTAGAGTATCCATCAGAAAGGAAAAACATCAAGGCAGAATTGTTAGTCTCTTTTTAAGATTTTATCTACATAAGCATATACAAAATTTGATGTACAAAAGTGTATCAAAACATTTTAAAGGATTGAGACTTTGTTTTGGAGCTTCTGTTGGGGGTGGAAATATTTCATCTTAGGCTTGGCCTTGTCCACAAGCTTCAATAACTTTTTATCACATTAGAGTAAGAATGTTTTGATTATGGGTTATGTTCCCTCAGACTTGCTAAGACCAACAAATAGAGCGAGCAAATGAAAACCCTAAGCCAACTTCACTTACATTACTTGTAATAAAGAGAATTGGTAACCACGTAAAGCCTAATCTCCTTCATAAAGCTCTTTTTCTCATCACTTTCTTCACAGCATTTGTTTTCTCATCTTAAAATGGAGAAGTTAAAATGAATGAAACCTAGAGTCCTTTTTGCCCTTTGAGTATAAGAGTCTATGTCTTTAGAAAACATCTGAAACAATTCAAAAGTGCCACTGTTCTTTATAAGCCAATTGAGCCAACATCATTCTTACATTAGTAACTTGTGCGATTCATTTGGAAAAATATCAATTCTATAATGGTTTCTAGTGGCAGCTGACTAGGCGACTAAAATCAACCATCCTACTAAAAAAATAAGGGCCCTTGTACACTGTTGGTACAGCTTCTAAACTGTTGGTACAGTTTTTCAAAAAAATAAAAATAAAATTACCCTATTTCACTTCTGGTTGTATACCTGAAAATTCCACGTCTGGTTGTATACCTCAAATGATTGAAAGGAGGGTCTCCACAGGTATTTGTAAACCCGTGTTTATAGCAGCATTACTCATAACAGCCAAAACACAGAAGCAACTCAAGTCCCCATTGATGGGTAAATGGATAAATGAAAGATGGTGTATATATATATATGCAATGGATTATTCAGCCATGAGGAGAGAATTTCTGACACATGCTCCAGCATGGATGAGCCTTGGGACATTATACTAAGTGAAATAAAACAATTGCAAAAAGGCAAATACTACATGTTTCCACTTAGATAAAGTACCTAGAGTGGTCAATCAGAGACAGAGCTGAATCGTTGCCAGGGGCTGGGGAGAATGGAAAGAGAAGACTTGTTGTTTAGTAGGTATAGAATTTCAGTTGTGTAAGACTAAAAGGTGCATGGCATGATCTGATAGACCCAGGTCCTCAGGAAGCTGAAGTAGAAGGATCACTTGAGCCCAGCAGTTTGAATCTGGCCTGGGTGACACAGTGAGCTCCCATCTCTTAAGCAAAAAAGACTAAAAAGAGTTCTGGAGATTTATTTCATAACAATGTAAATGTATTTAACACTACTGAACTGTACACTTAAAAGTTGTTAGGATAGTAAATTTTATGTGTATTTTATCACAATTAAAAAATAAAGCTTTTTTAAAGCTAGGTAAAATTCAAAAGGCTATACTGAAAAACATCAGGTGTCTAATAGGTAGAGATAAAATGACTAATTTAAAACAAGAGAGGATTAATGCTCAAAGAGGAAAGCCTGAATGGTTTCTGGCCCAGGACACATGCACATGCAGAAAGAGAAACTAAGACATGGAATGATATTTGTCAAATGGTAAGAGGTAAAGGAGACAGTGCTGAAGTCCTAATATTCTCATGTGCATCACTGCTGGAGCCTCTTTTCCCAACTTGAGGGTCTCTTGCTTGTGCCTTGAAGCTTTGGAAGGCAGCTGAAAGGTAAGCCAGTTGACTGACTCTAGGGAAGAACAAATGTGTCACAGTTAACTCCTGCCAAGGGGAAAATCCTAACACAAAATCTTTTCTGTGGGATTAGTTCCCTCAGAGTCTCCAGTCTGATATGGAATTATGGATTGAGAAGATTCAGAGGATTGCCTAGGTGACCCACAGAAACACTACCTTTTTCCTGGACCATAAACCTCAGATCCCTGTCAGAGGCAATGAAAATTTCTCTCTGAAGAAAGTCGATACTCTAGGTATTAAGTTTACATTAATAATTTCTCAAATATATGTCTAGGAAACAATCATAGGATTCCTCTCCTCTGGACAAAACCAGATGAACCAGAATCAACAGAAACAAGAGACAAAATAGATCATCTGCTGAAAATCTAAAGATTGGAATCACCTGATTCAAACTCTAAACGCTGCTGTGCTTGTTAGGCTCAGGGATATAAAAAGTATAAACCTAAAAATGTCAAAAACTGGGAAGCTATGTGAGTAACATTGCAGAGTTGCAAAAGAATCCATTTGAATTTTGCAGAATGGAAAGGATCAATGGCCAAAATAAACAACTCACTAGATGGGATTAACATCAGATCAGACACACACAAAAGAATACTAGTGAATTTAAGATAGGACAAAGGAAACTATCCATGATAAAAGCCATAAAGACTAAAAAAATATTGTAAGAGATGATAAAGATATAAGGGATGTAATGAAAAGATATACCTGTAGTTTAACTGAGGTTGCAGAATAAGAAGCAAGAAGGGGGCAATATTGGAAGAAATAATGACTGAGAATTTCTCTAAACTGATAAACTACATCAATCCAGTGATTCAAGAATTCCAACAATCCCTTAGCCTATACAGTGAAACTATAGAAAAATTAGAGACAAAAAATATTGAGGTCATCAGAATAAAAGAGTACCCTCATTGGAACAAGAATCAGAGACAGTGGGAGCTAAATGATGAGAACACATGGACACAGAGGGGAACCACACACACTGGGGCCTATTGGAGTATGGAGGGTGGCAGTGGAGAGAAAATCAGGAAAAATAACTAATGAGTACTAGGCTTAATATCTGGGTGAAGAAATAACATGCACAAAGACCCATGACACAGATTTACCTGTGTAAAAACCTACACATGTACCTCTGAACTTAAAACTTTTCAAAAATAAAATTTTTTTAGCAATTAAAAAAAAGAATTACAGATAGTTGTATTCTTAATAGCAATAATGAAAACTGGAAAGCAGTGAGAAATACCTATAAGACACTGAAGGAAAACTAATTACCAATTTTCTATGAAAATTTTAATCCATAATGGAGACAAAATGAAGACACTGTCAAACAATATCTGAGCTAATTTGCCACTTGCAGACACATCTAAAACCAAAGATCAGTTAATGACCATTCTTGGATTAATTTCTTCTCCAGGCTGAAAGAAAAGAAAAACAAGAAAACAGATGCAGCCTCCAAGATTCTAGAAGAATTGAAAAAAAACGAGTATAGTAAATATATGGATAAATCAAATGTATTTTGGATGAATAAAATAACAATAGTAGTATATGTTTAAATATGATACATTTTTATATTAAAATATGTGTACAATATAGCATTGAAGTGAAAAAATAATAGCACTGAAGTGAAAGAGAATGAGCCTTCTACATTCTTCTAATTTCATGGCAGAGCTTATCACTGGATAAAAAAGCAAGACCTAAACATATGCTTCCTGCAAGAAACACCCTTTAAATATGAAGGCACAGATAGGTTAAAATTAAGTAATTGGAAAAGATACAGCACAGGATTTTGGATATCTCTTGAAAAGTAGGAAGGAGAACTATCTGTCTAGTGTAATCTTTTTAATTTTTAAAATGTGCAAACCATAAATGTACACATTGAATTGTAAAATGAACATCTATGTACCTGCCATAAGTCAAGAGCATAACCAGAACCACAGAGCCCTGTATTCACCAGCAGTAGCCATTATGCTGACTCTCATAGTCTTCGTTGCTTTATTGTTTAGGTTAGCATTATTAAGGTATACCTTAAAAGGCAGAGGTTGCACTGAGCCGAGATTGTACCACTGCACTCCAGCTTGGGTGACAGAGGGAAACTTAGCCCCCACCCCCAAAAAGGCTTGAAAAGAAGTTATCTTAGCCTCACAGTTATGACTAGATCCCTAAAAAGCAAAGACTTTCTAAGATGCGGTCAAGTAGTGTTTCTTTCAAATCTTGAAATGGATAGAAGAGTTGACATTATGAAAAGCTCCATTGATAGATTTTCAGGACATAGTGACTAAACTCTAGAATTATCCATGAGATCTGTTTCCTAGGAAACCTATTTCACCCAAAGTTGAAGTGGAGAGTCCTTTGGGAAGAAGTTGCTTATTTTTAATATTTTCTAAAGAGAATAAAATATGTAACTGCCAATGTAAGTCCTTCCATGTGGCAGTTTTAGTTACATGTCACTTGTTAGGCAAACAAGGAAATCTTTTTGACAACATCCTAAAGTGTTGAGAATACCTAGATCCAACCATAAGCAAACAGAAGACAATCATCTAGGACTGCACCTAATCTCAACTTTTCCTAAACCTTTCTCTTTTTATCTTGATAAAGCCTCAAAGCTAACATTTAATGCTTTATTCCATTTCCTTTTGTTAAATATAGATCTCTTTATTACAATATAGAAGTAGCTCTATAGGTCTAGTGTTATTCTTGATGTCTCCATTTCTCCTACACAAAACTGAGGTCAACTTTAGTCTCTGCCTTGCCTCATTTTCTTCTCCAATGCAAGCAGTGACCAGAAGCATATTTTGTTTCCTCACCATGGTCCCTTTACTTTGAAATTCAGCATCGTGTTATCTGGGCTGCTGCTTCCAACAGGCCTTTTGTCCAGTACTTACAGATGGATTTCTACCCCAAGGCTCTTTTCTAACAATCCATCAGCTTCCCCAGATTCTTTGCTAAAATTATAGCTGGAATCCTGACATTAGATGAAGGAGCACTCTGTGACTGCATTGTAGTGTAATTTCTGTGCAGTGTATTTCTGTGTGGCATAGCCTCTAGATGTGGGCATCCAGGGTTCCTGTTCTAGCTTTGTTCTTTAGACTCTAAGTGTGGTTCACCAACATCAAAATCATCAGCACCACCTGGGCACTTGCCATATATTCTGAATCAGAATGTCTAGGGTTAAGCCCAGGAATCTTTTCTTTTTAAACAAACTCCAGGTGATGTGTATGCATATGCAAATTTGGGAAGCATCACTTTGGGAGGCTCTGGCCCTACTGTGGCCATGCCTCTCCCCACAAAATGATAAGTCCACACATGTAAGTGGAAGCACCCACTTAGCGCCTGTGTCCCCATTCTAAGTCAAGCTCCCAGAAACTACTCCCATTCCTGAGACAAAGGAAATCTGTGACCAAAGAAGACTACTTCTAGGGTCAGTACAGACCTCTTCCTCAGCTCATTCTTCTGAGGCCAAGAAGGCCACCAGACAAATGACTAGTGGGTAACTTTTTGAGAAAAGTCAGAGTAAAGAGAGGATTTGGGAGCTGCACAGTCTGTGGCATAAGCAGGAGTCCATGTGTGTCCATGTGTAGTGCAGGATGGGGCTAGAAGGTGGAAAATAAAAAGAAGAGGGGTTGGGGGGGGCGGAGCAAGATGGCTGAATAGGAACAGCTCCAGTCTCCATCTCCCAGCACGAGTGACACAGAAGACTGGTGATTTCTGCATTTTCAACTGAGGTACTGGGGTCATCTCACTCGGGAGTGCCAGACAATCCGTGCGGGTCAGCTGCTGCAGCCTGACCAGCGAGAGCTGAAGCAGGGCGAGGCATCGCCTCACCTGGGAAGCGCGAGGGGGAAGGGAGTCCCTTTTCCTAGCCAGGGGAACTGAGACACACAACA
>NC_045451.1:28042562-28166450 GCF_002776525.5 Piliocolobus tephrosceles | reverse complement strand
AGAGGATGTGGAGAAATAGGAACACTTTTACACTGTTGGTGGGATTGTAAACTAGTTCAACCATTATGGAAAACAGTATGGCAATTCCTCAAGGATCTAGAACTAGATGTACCATATGACTCAGCCATCCCACTACTGGGTATATACCCAAAGGATTATAAATTATGCTACTACAAAGACACATGCACACGTATGTTTATTGCGGCACTATTCACAATAGCAAAGACTTGGAATCAACCCAAATGTCCATCAGTGACAGACTGGATTAAGAAAATGTGGCACATATACACCATGGAATACTATGCAGCCACAAAAAACGATGAGTTTGCATCCTTTGTAGGGACATGGATGCAGCTGGAAACCATCATTCTTAGCAAACTATCACAAGAGGAGAAAACCAAACACCGTATGTTCTCACTCATAGGTGGGAACTGAACAATGAGCTCACTTGGACTCGGGAAGGGGAACATCACACAATGGGGCCTATCATGGGGAAGGGGGAGGGGGTGGGATTGCATTGGGGAGTTATACCTGATATAAATGATGAATTGATGGGTGCTGACGAGTTGATGGGTGCAGCACACCAACATGGCACATGTATACATATGTAACAAACCTGCACGTTATGCACATGTACCCTAGAACTTAAAGTATAATAAAAAAAAAAAAAAAGAAGAGGGGTCTTCATTTGCACCCCTTCCCCAGAACTTTAAATAAAGGTCTGCCTGGTTTCTATGGTTTGACCATAGGAGAAGGGTAACTGTGGATCCCTGTCTTTCCTCACACATTTTATCTGATTCCCCAACAAGTGCTAACTTTGGAGACACTTTTATGGGATGACTGGAGAATTCATGATACATCCAAGGGTCAAGATTCTAAGGTTTTTGGTCTTTTGCTTCTCTCTCACTTTCCCAGGCCAAAAATATTTAAAAGGAAGGCAGATTCTACTCTAGGCATGGAAAACTTGCTCACAAGCCAGCCTCCCACAGCCAATGTTCTGTCCTTTTCCTCAGTTCCTTTGTGGGTAATTCTATTACTACTCTCCTCACATACAACACACACACACACACACACAAGGCAAGAGAAGATGTGACCCACAGCCCACTTCTATTCTTACCCCACTCCTGCTCTGTATACCTAGTGACCAAGTGGTAGAAGCTAGGCCAGGCACAGTGGACTCCCTGAGGCCAGCAGTCTGAGAGCACCCTGGGCAACATAGAGAGACCCCATAGCTATAAAAATATAAATAAAAATTTTAAAATTAGCTGGGCATCATCCCATCTGTGGTCCCTGCTACTCAGGAGGCTGAGATAGGAGGAGGATTTCAAGAGCCCAGAAGGTTGAGTTGACAGGAAACCATGATCACACTATTGCACTTCAGCCTCTGTGACAGACAAGACCTTGTTTAAAAAAAAAAAAAAATGTTGGGAGAACATCCCTTGCACAATTCCAAGTGGTGCCACTTGCACACACTCCATATTCTTGATTTCTGTCCTCCACACAGCCAGGTAAAATATACCAGGAGACATATGAGAGATGAACTCTTACCTGCCTAAGCCCAGTGGCCAGCAAGCTCTCTTTTACTTCATTACCAATAATAGGTAAGAGCATGAAATCTGGAGCCAGACTTCCTTGGTTCAAAGCCAGCTCCATGATGAACAAGCTGTGTGAGCATGGGTGGCTCTTCTAAACTTTTTGTGCCTAAACTTTCTTCATCTGTAGAATGGGATAATATATAACTTAAATCATATGATTGCTGTGAATTAATATGTGAATGTATAATATGGAATAAAATATATGAATCAGTTAAAACTATGCCAATATGTATCAAACGCTATTTAAGTGTTAGCTGTCAACACTGTTATGAGATGTAAAATTCAGGCTTGGTCTTTCAGATGAAAGCAGAGCAGGCCTTCTGGTCTAATGGGACATAAAGAGGCGTAGGGCCTTCCTAGCATTGAGGAAAAAAAAAATGAGGAATCCTCCCCTCCGGGTCATCCAGATGAACTCACTAGATACTAAGGCTTGAGGCCAAAAAAAATCTCATTTATTCATCAGTACACGTTTTGTTGCAAGACACATTGTTGGTGAGGGGGATATAGTGGTAAACAAAGCCGAAGTCCTGCCCTCATGGAGCTTACGTTGTAATTATGGTGCATGTCTACTTGTTTTGCCTTGGTTCACTGTCTGGGAAGAGGTCAAAAGCAGGGTTCAGTTACTCCAGGGTTTCTGAGCCAAATGATATCTTTGATACCGCCTTCTAATAATGTCCTAAAAATCTCATAATTTTCATTCTCTATCTCTTAAGACCCCTTCTGCTTTGTTCTTGGCCTCTTGTGCTGACTTCTTAGTTACAGGTGAGCCTCTTCAAACCGTATCTTTAGTTATTTGCTTTGAACCACACTGAAATATTTCAGGATTTAGACTGAATTTTGACTCTACTCATTTTTTGGATGGTTGTATTAGTTTCCTATGGCCTCTATAAATTTTAGGCCCCATACCTAAAAATTGCCATATATTTAGAGGCTTAAGACAACACATGTTTACTATACACCATAGAATATGATACAGCCATAAACAAACAAGATCATGTCCTTTGAAGGAACATGGATGGAGCTGGAGGCCAATATCCTTAGCAAGCTCACACAGGAACCAGAAAGCCAAATACTGCATGTCCTCACCTTTAAGTGGGAGCTAAATAATGAGAACCAATGGGCACAAAGAGGGGAACAACAAACCCTGGGAACTACTTGAGAGAAGAGGATGGAGAGGAGGAGAGTATCAGGAAAAATAACTGTCGGGTATGAGACTTAGTACCTGGGTGATAAAATGGTCTGTACACCAAACTTCCATGTCATGAGTTTGCCTGTATTAACACACCTGCAGATGTACCCCTGTACCTAAAAGTTTTTTTAAATGTAGATTAAATTACTGTGAAATACAGTTGAAATAAGGATTTTTTAAATCACAGGTTTTTTTTGACTGACACACTGAGCTCACTTCCTTAAGCATCTACAAATAGTGCTACCTCTCCTTTCCTACTCAACGCAATCTATTTCCCATAGCCATAACTGGCAAGATCCAAGAATGGGTCCTCATAACATCAGGTGGTCCTTTAAGGACAGAATCAGAGATAAAAGATGGAGAGGTACTCATTAGGCTTTAACAGTCATTTATATAAATGACTGCCTAGTATAAATTAGGTTTTATGAAATCATTTCCTGAGAATAATTATCACAGCGATGGAGGAAATGGAAAATGAGGGCCCTAAAACTGTCCCTGCTCCACAATTTTGCCAAAGGATAGTGTTGGTGATAATATTTTCTCAGGGATCCCAAATCCCATAAGCACAAAAAATAATTTTCCTTGTCAAGTTTTAAGGGATATAATTGCTTAATCATTCAAAATGTCCCCTTAATGAATACAATCTTTGAGGTCATGATGCAAAGAATACATCTTAGTTCACTTTGGATTCCAGTTTTATAAGTAAAAGGTAGGTACTTATTTTGACCTACCTAATGTTTTTTAAATAGACAAAACAGAAAATTATTTTCTTCTCAAAACATTCTTCTAACATTCCGATGACTACGTTGAAAGGGGATAAAATGTGGTAGTACAATAAAAGTCCCCTGCTTCATTGAAAAGTGGCTGCTGGTGTGATATGGAATGCGAGGCACCCTCAAAACAGACTGAGGTGGGTATGTGTCATTCCTTCTGAACATTTTTCTGGGCATTCATAACATCCTATCATTTTTCTAGCATCTTGTTCCTTCCTAGGTTTGGAAAATTTTGTACCTAATGAGTCTTGATAGAAGACAAAGCCCACCTCCCCTTTCAGAAGCTGAAGTGACAAGATGTCACTTTTCCAGACTCCTTTGCAGTTAGGACATGAGCAGATGACCTAGGCTCCCCAGGCAGAGACTTGCTCTAGGCCATTAATTAGAAACAAGTCACCATGCAGAATCTTTTCTGAAAATAGGAAGAGGCAATGGTGGCAACCACATCCAGGTACCAGGGCCTGCAGTGGCTACATCCAGTACCTCAGAGCATGCCATCAGCAGTGCAAGCTGCAGGAGCCAGTGCTCAGTGGTGACATTAGGGTGGTCTTCACTAGACCAGCAATATGGGGTCACTGTCTCAGGCATATAGCCCTGAGTCTGATTCTGTAGCTAACCCAACAATGCTTTCAGCTCCCCAGTTTTACTTTAATAATCCCCTTGCTGCTTAAAAAATACATAAATTTTTTTAACTTGTGACTAGAACCCTGAGAAAGTGTTCCTGAGAGCTCAGTGCTTTAAAAGCACTTGAAAGCATATCATGTATCATGCAGAGAAGGAAAATATCCATCCACACTTCAACTGTAGGGGTTTTCTTTGGAAGGTAAAACAAAAGATATAAAAATATTAAGTGATGAAAGAAGAAGCTGATTTCACAATCGTATGTATTGCATTAAATATACTTTATTGCTACTCGATCAGGTTCACTCTGCATGTTTTGGGGTAACCTCATTCCCAGCTATCAGGGCTTAGCCAGGCATGACTGTGGACAATCAATACTGTTAAGGAAATGAATGCTAGCATAGAATGACACAATGACATCCAGGATGACACAGCTGGCAGCTGATCAACCAAGATATACCAGTGGGTTCTCCAAAAATCACAAGTTCTCTGGAGAAATTGGTCTGGTAACAGTCCCATTTAGTACCTGTATTACTCAGGGTCTCCAAAGAAACTGAACCAATAGAATAGATATATCTACACATATAGAGAGATTTATTATTAAGATTATGAAGGCTGAGGAGTCCTATGACCTGTCTTCTGTAAGCTGGAAACCCAGGAAAGCTGATGGCTTAATTCCATCTGGTTCTGAATGCCTGAGAACGAAGAAGCCAATGTTATAAATCCCACTCCAAGGGCAGGAGGAGACCAATGCTGCAGCTCAAACAGGCAGGTAGGAAGAAAAGAGGGTAAATTCCTTCTTCCTCTGCTGTCTGTTTTACTTAGGCCCTCAATAGATTGGATGATGCCCACCTACCTTGAGGAGAGTGATTTACATGATTGAGTCCGCAGACTCAAATGCTAATCTCAACGAAACATCTTCACAGGCACACTCAGAAACCTGGAGATAATGTTAACCAGTTATCTGGGCATCCTCTAATCCAGTCGAGTTGACACATGAAAGGAATTCTTATAGTACCTAAATAATTGTGTTAAAAAAAACCTTGACAGTGGAGTGTTGAAGTCTCCCATTATTATTGTATGGGAGTCTAAGTCTCTTTGTAAGTCTCTAAGGACTTGCTTTATGAATCTGGGTGCTCCTGTATTAGGTGCATATATATTTAGGATAGTTAGCTCTTCCTGTTGGATTGATCCCTTTACCATTATGTAATGGCCTTCTTTGTCTCTTTTGATCTTTGATGGTTTAAAGTCTGTTTTATCAGAGACTAGGATTGCAACCCCTGCTTTTAATGAGCTCACTTGGACTCGGGAAGGGGAACGTCACACACTGGGGCCTATCATGGGGAGGGGGGAGGGGGGAGGGATTGCATTGGGGAGTTATACCTGATATAAATGATGAATTGATGGGTGCTGACGAGTTGATGGGTGCAGCACACCAACATGGCACATGTATACATATGTAACCTGCACGTTATGCACATGTACCCTAGAACTTAAAGTATAATAAAAAAAAAAATAAATAAAAATAAAAATAAAAATACATCAAAAATTAAAAAAAAAAAAATAAAAGCTGTTATATTAATATAGTCATAATAAATATTAGCATCTATTAATCTAATACTTCTAAGTATGATAACATGAGAATATAATTGAGACAAATACAAAATCTATAATGTAAAAATGTGAAAATTGTAATTGAATATTCATGATCAATAAAAATTACATCCTAAGCAATAAAAAAAAAAAAAAAAAAAAAAAAAAAAAACCTTACTCC
Organism: Piliocolobus tephrosceles; assembly: GCF_002776525.5. NCBI lineage: Eukaryota > Metazoa > Chordata > Mammalia > Primates > Cercopithecidae > Piliocolobus > Piliocolobus tephrosceles. The sequence goes on along the minus strand of NC_045451.1, from coordinate 28,160,498 downwards.
AAGTTTCATAAACTTAAAATGTCAGAGCTGGAAAAGAAATTCAACATTACCTAATTTCCTCATTTCACAACTGGGAAACTGAAGTCTAGAGAGGATAAAAGTAAAACCACACAGCAAGTTTTAGAAGCCTAACGGCATTGATAAGATGCTTCCAGGATAGAAACCACCTTGACTTAATTTAGGTCTCAATTGCTTTGATAGACTAAATTCTTAAAGTTTTGTTTAGCATACTATATGGAAAATTCAATCACCAGATTTCATATTTGGCTGCCTGGCAAACAAGCCCTATCTACCAGATAGTTAAATAATTACAAGACTATAAGTTTTCAAACATAAGAAATCCATAATGAGAAGGAAATTTCATTTGTTTGCTTTTTCACTCATAGCAACCTTTGGAAGGAAATTATAGTTTAACAGGAAAAATTAAAGCCTATATAATCCTTCTTTGTAAGTAGATTAAGCTACAATAGAAGGATGAATCCCCTTATCTAAAGAAAAATGTAGTGGAGATAGTTCTGGATTTCTCACCCTTATTTCTCCTGACCTCAGAGAAACTTTAGTTTTTTGTCTCAAAAATCAAGAGTCTTTCTTCTCTCTCTGGTTTGATGACCTAGCAAGATAGAACTGAAGGCACAAAGCACTCATTACATAAATGGTGTCACTCCGACTGATTACTTTTGTTATTATGTCCCTATAAGCTGCATCTTAGTATATCTACAGTACATATAAGAATTTGAGATGCAGAGAGTAAAGTTTTCCTGACTGGGAAGGTGATAAAGTAGAATGGATTTAAACCCATTCTCTCTAACTGTAAAGTTCAGGCTGTCTTCCACTACACCTTCCTAACAGTCATCCCTCTCCTCCTAAGACTACAACATATTAAGCAGCAGCCTCTGTCAATGGCATGGTCAACAAGATACCTCTGGGTAAAACGAAGTACAGACATGATGTCTGTCTTTCTCTGTCTAGACAGGAAATACAGAAGATCAAGGCTAAACACCCAAAGTGTTTCTTCTTACAGCAGGCCATATTAGCAATTTGGAATATTAGACAGGTCAGGCTGGAAAACTAGAAGAGGTAGAAAATAGAATACTGAGCTAGGAAGCCAAAGTGGCATGACTGATCTCACAAGTTTCAGGGCCCTTTGAGCAGTCATTTGCAAAATAACTTGTAGCAAAAGAGAGTTGGTGATTCTGGACTGAGCATATCCAGCTTGCTGAGCAGAAGCTAACAACAGCTGTAGAGTTTTCCAGTCCCTTGGCACTGCTGCCAACCCATGCGTTAAATCCCTCATTACAACCAACCAGTCAGATTTCAGTACTGTTCTCACCATTGTATCTCAAACTTCACATAAACTCCTCTCGCTGTCAGGGCTTATGATGATGTGGTCAGGTGCCTTATTCGATGACCTCCATGCAAGTTTAAGAATTTCAGGATTTTTTAAATCCTTTCTTAGACATATTCACTGAGCTTCCTTGGTCAGATCATGTTCAGACATAGATGTATTAATAGCTTGATTTCTGAGCAGAACAGTTGACTAAAACAAGACATTCATTCATACCACAAAATGATCCAGATGCCTGGCTTATCTGATGTCTGGCTGTAGCAGATGTTGTTGCCTATTCGTTCTCCCTCTGCCCTCACTGCTCTATGTATACCTAACATAGGCTTCCATGGGGACGTGGGCTTTTTGCAAGGCAGACCAGATGTTTCTGGGAATAAACAGCCCTGAATGTAGCCCTCAACCAATGACTGATGGGCATGGGTGGGTAAAGTCATCTCCCTTGCCCCCTAGTTGGGATAATGATGTATTCTACACTGGCTCTCAAAGGCTCTTTTTGGGATATAGGTCCAGTTTTCCACAGCAACACTGGTTGATAATGTACCCATTGTCTTCCTTCCTTCTATGTCTCTTCTTCCTTCTCTACACCTTTTCTAATGCTTCTTGGTGTCATTTTACAAGTAATCTACTAGCACTGACAATCTTGTCTATAGAATGTACTTTGCAAAACCCAATCTAAAATAAGGGTGATTTTCCAGTCTTTGAAGCCTTTCTGATGAGTCTACTTCATCCAACATTGTCATTCTTAGAGTTTCACTCTAGCCATATATGGTGACTCATTCCTTCAGGCTTTTTCTGTTTTTCCAGAAAGAAGAATGTAGTTAGCCAAAGAAAAATTGGCTAAACATGAAACTAAAGATGTTAGCAAAATTCAGATTATTCTGGGCCATGCTAAGGGGTTTAATTAAAGTGGAGTGGGACATCCCTGAGCAAGGCAAGAGAGAACATAGTTGAATTCATTTTTTAATATTCATTCTACTATATGGAAAATAGGAAGGAGAGTGATAAAATAAAATCAGAAGCCAAATCAGGAAAGGACTCTAGAGTAGGGACTTGGGTGAAGGTGATAATAGTGATGAAGAGAAGTGGATGAATTCTAGAAATATACATTTGGAGTTATAAGTTTGTTTCTATTTCAGAACATTTAAATGCATAAGAAATTATAGGATACGAGGGCTGGGGATTTAAGGAGAGAGAAAAATCAAGAGTGATTTCTAGATTTCCAGCTCAAGAAATAGAAAATATAATCTATTTTAACAGGTGAAAACTTAGTGATGAATGTTTTCTGCATAAAAATTCAGAGTTCAGGGCATAACTAGTACAAGATACCTGTGAAAAAGCTAAATGGAGATGTCAAAAAGGCTGCTGGATATACAAGCCTGGGTCTCAAAGGTAATGTTTGGACTTGAGGTGTAACTGGAGTTTAATCATCTAGAAAATGTGTGACCATGGGATTCATTGAACTCTTCTAGAGAAAGGAAGAGAAGAAAGAAAATAGAATGTAGAATAAAGACCTGAGGTATACCAGCATTTACATCAGATGGAGGAGGAGAAGTAGGCAGAGTGGATAAGCAAGAGTGGCCAGAGACAGGAGGAAACCAAGAAGAGCATCTTGTCACAGAATTAAATGCAGAAAGTCATGCCAATAAAATAAATGTCAACCACATTTCATGCTGATGCATGATAAAGTTAAATGAGGGCTGAAAATTGTCTGTATGCTCTAGAACCATGGAAGTCATTGGCAAGGTACCATACTTAACCTGGTTGTGCTTGGAGCAGTGCAGATACCTCCCCTCCATGCAGGATCATTAGTAGTGATTATTTTCACTCTCAACAGTTCATTGGCAATAAACCACATGATCCCCTTGGTCACTGGTGACTTTGAAAAGAGTAGTTTCAACAGAGTGGTTGTGGTGGAAGTCAGAGTGAGATATAAACAGGAAGCAAGAAACCTGCATCAGCTTGTGCAGACAAGTCTTAACTATGAAAGGAAGCAGAAAAGAGAAAGCTAGAAGATGCTCCAGTGTCAAGGAAGGACTTCTTCAGTATGTTCAAAGTATATGATGATCAAAATGATCTTTCTGTGAGCTCAAGATAATGAAGGAAAGAAAAAAAACGTAAAGACCAAAGTTCTTGGGGGAAAAACACATTAAATCTAGAGAGAATTGATGTTAGAACTCTCACTTTGTATTGCAAGCAGGGAAAGACCATGATTTTTTAGTTATAGACAATGGATAACAATTCTTTGCTTTGAATAATTTTTTTCTGGTATTTCTCAACCCTAGTTTATCATACAATGTTCAGGACTTTAATTTCAGTTAACATACTGTAATGACACTTAAGAATTATGATAGCCCCTCCAATAACTTAGATCAGCATTTCCAAAACTGTGACCCCAAAAATGCTAGCGTTTCATGAACTGCTGAAAGTACTCAGAGGCAAAAGAGTTCCATGATCAAATAAATATGAGAAACACTATATACTCTATCCTTTTCTCACATATTCACAATGGTTCACAATGTATATCCCAGCTTAATTTTGTTCAACTAAGGATTTCCTCAAAATAAGAAAGATATGGAAATTCATTCCAGAATTTAAGTATGCACACATACTCTGCCAATTTTCTGAGCATTCACGTAGCCTCAAAATACCCAAACCAACTTGGAATCTGAAAGAGCAAGGTATTACCTTCAAAGCTTATCCACTGACTTTAGAGATCATTACCTGTAATTTATCCTAGAATTCCTATGAATTATTTTTTCTCTCAGAAAAATATCCCATTACCCTTTCTATGCTTTAAACTGGTTGCCACCCTTGATAAAATAATACAGGCAATGCTACAGTGACTTTTAATACTTTTTATGCAAATATTGTCAAAGGTTTTAGAAAGTCTAAATATATTTTATTCTTATGTTCCCTTTTATCTATATGCATATTTATTCCCTTGTACAACTCTAGAAGATCAAAAAGCTGTTCCAGTTTGAGAGGAAAAATTACAGTGCTAAAGAAAGAGCCAGAGGCTGTTCCTCCACAGAGCTTGAACTAAAATGGAATAAAATTAAATAGAAAACTTCTTCTCGTGGGGTGTTTCCAACAACTTTGGATAGTCTCTTGCAATTTGGGCCAGAAATGTGTTTAAACATGATAAATATGAAAAAAAATGTTGGTGGGGGAAAACAGTAGAAGTAGAATGATATTTTGTAAATAAGAAGTTTTGTGCTTCATCTTTAAAAATGTTTTCAAAGAAACTTAAAATTCTTATACCAACAAAATTCAGAGTATGTACAATTTCTATTTGCAGTGCAAATAAAATTTGATTTATAATACCGAAATGAAATTAGCCCAAATTTCAGATAAGAGAAAATTAGCTATAAAATATTTCATGAAGCTAAATCTAAACCATAAATGTTAATAAAAATCACTTCTAGATAGCTAATACTGTTATAGAACATTACATGACTTCCAACTCATTGGCCCTTTGTGGAGCCAAAATAGTACATGGCAAACATACTGAACAATAAAATAATACAGGATCGATACTCTTGAGTAAAATTCACCTTTGGCCAAAAAGCATCGGAACAAGTTAAAATCTCAGAGCTTCTTTATCTGGTTATTTAAATGTAGTCTAGAGGATTTTCAGTTCACTTCCACTAATATATATGGAAAGTCAAAAAGTCTTTTAATTAAGAGCCAAGTCTAATCACCTCTAATGCTTTTGCAATATCTTTGACAGAGGATATCCAAGGACATGAAATTGAACAATTCACCTGCCATGTTTATTAAATTGCTTCAGAGTAAGATTGTCTATTCCCACAAGATAATCAGGGAGGTCAAAAGACTCCATCACAGATTTTCATAATCAGCTTAAATCTGCATGTTTGCATATGATCTATGTTAATTCTAACAATCCTTCATTGTTTTAAGGAAAGACAAAGTAGAAGTCAGTTGTGTTGATTAACACCAATTAATAAGTATGAACTGATTATCTATTAACACGATAAAGGATATAAAAAATAAGAAGTATGTCCGTAAAATACAGCTAATGATCTCTAACGTCAGGTAGCACAAGCCTTGCACGTAATAGTTTACTCAAAATGTACTGATTTGAATGTGACATAATAGCATATAATTCAAGATTATACCAAATTTCATGCTAAACTATTTGGTAGACACTGGCAATTATCACAAGGTAATCAGACCAACAGCATCATCATCACCTGATGAAACCCCTCCCTCTACCTCAGGCAAAACTGAATCTGAAACTCTGGAGTGGAACCAAACATCACTGTTTTAACAAATCCTTCAGGTGAATCTGATGTGCACTACAGTTTGGTAACCACTGGTGTAGACTACAGATGCCAGTTGTTCTGGAGCAGCAAAGGAAATTACTGGGGCCACAATGACCAGAAAATGCTTCATTAAGGAGGTACTTAATAAAGCTGCCTTTTCAGAGTCAGGCTACTTACTACCACAATGGCATTAAGATGATGAAAGGACCTAAAGTGCAGATTGTTAGAATGATTAAACAAACTTGGTCTATACTCATGCTGACATCGTTTACTTAAGGAAAATGAGGGTACAATTGCTCTAGATAAAATAACACGGGTGAAAGAACTTTTTGGGTAGCAGAAAATGCTGAAGTAGGGTCAGGTTTTCAGATGGAGAGCAAAATAGAACATAGAAAGATTCCCTGGAAAAATCCAGCTGACACTAGCTGGATGCATACTCATAACACAGGAGACCACACTTCCAACCTCCCCTGTGGTTAGAGGAGAGCTGATGACTGGGTTTTAGCCAAGATAATGTCACTTCCCTGTGATATTTGCCACACCTAGGCCTGAAAAGCACATCCCCATGGGATTTTGTGACCCTCTCTTCCCATCCCTCATGACAGCGGAAACTCCAGGTTTGAGAGTGGGATTATCACACCATAGAAGGAGCCTAGACCTTTGTATTACTGCCTGAAGGAACACAACCCAGGAGAGCCACCCACGCAGAAGTAGACCAGGAACAGGTGTAAAAACAAACCTTGTGTTATGTTTCTGAGATTTTGGAGTTGTTACCACAACATAGCATAACCTACTCTTACTAAAACACAGAAATAACCAAGGGATGTCACAGCATGTTTGTGACATTCAAGGGGAAAATTCATCAAAGCCAAGGAGAAGCCAGAAGAGTCTACTGTTTTAAGCAGTTGAATCAATCAAATTCTCAGAGCCAGAAAATTGTCTTTTTAATTTGCAATTTTGGCCAATGGACTGTTTTTGCCCCTTCACTTACAATTGAAATTCAATAGACATGTACGGTGGGTTCTTCCAGTTCAGACACGTAACACTCAGAGTGCTTCCTCCTAAGAAGACTTAGTCTTCTAAGTGCATGATGGAACAGGTCATTTGTCCTCAAGCCCTCTGAGTGAATTGGATTTCATATTTTCACTCTGGCAGCAAAAGTAACAGCAGTGGCTTCACAATCAAGAATTGAGGGATGATAATTTTGACCATTCCTGCATGATCTTCCATAGTCTTTTCATAAGTAACTGAGTCTCCATACCATGTTACTAGATAATATGATTCAGTCAGGGTTGCCCAGAAAAACAAGCCACTCTAGGTATCTTGATTAGGAGGAGATTACAACAGGAAATTGGAGGCTTACACAAACTATAGGAGGGCTGCAGGAGCCATGGTCAGGAGGGCGGCTGGATTTCAGGAAATTGGGAATCAGAGGGTAATCTCACTAATAATTTCAGCTTCCTGCAGCCCCAGTTGTGGATCTTCAGATACATAGAAGCAGCTGAGCCTGCCATGATGGTATCAGTTGCCCACAGTACAGCAAGACCCCAGAAACCACTAACAAAACTCCACATCTGCCATCTATCAATGTCTTTCCACAGCTGGTGCTGGAGAAGAATGGCTTGTCCCTCCCATACATCTTCCAGACCTTACCAAAGTGACTCTCATTTGCACAAAGTAGCTGAAACCTGGCTGATTAGGAATTTGAAAAATTTAATTTCCATGTTTCTAGCCCCCAGTGTACAATGGAAAGAAAAGAAGAGTAGCAACAGTGTTTATTAACAGACAGAAATCTGACTCAAAATGAGTTATATAAATGAAAAAGACCAGAGTGGACATGAAGCCAGTTAAACCTTCTTTATAAAACTACTCTTTGGGGCTGTGTTGGCATCTTGGACACATGTCCAAGTGAAGCCTGGCTCTGGTAGTTGAGGTGGTTGCCTTCAAATATATTGATTGCTTTCCCAAAGTATTGGTGACAACTAACAAATATCAACTCTGGTTAACCAGAGGGAATGTCTAGAGAAAGTTCTCTTTACTCTTGGTCATTTGGTTTTTCTTGTACTAATCAGCTCATAACAGAAACCCAACTCAGACTAGTTTAAACAAAAAGGCAATTTTTTGACTCCTATATGTAAGAAATTCAGGTGTAGAGCAGGCTTCAGACCTGACTAGGGATCCAGGAATTCAGGAGATGGTATCAGAGTGTTGGGGCTGTGATTCCTTTTTGCATCTCATAACTGTTTTTAATTCTTGGTTTTACATCCCAGAGCAATTATCTTTGTGGCAGACAAGATGGTGACTGCAGGCTCTCACCTATCCAAGTTTGACAACCTCAAAAGAAAAATAAAAAATTTCTCTTTTAAAAATCAGTCCCAGAGAGGAATTTGATTGCTGTTTTATGCCAAGTGTCAGGTTCCAGCCCAAGATGAGGACCCAAGGGGAGTGAGTGGACCAATGCTGGGTAGCTGGAAAAACACTTGAGGAATCAGACAGTTTGGGCATGGCTTTTAATCTCTGTCTCTGGGTGTGAGCCATGGACGCAAGCCTGGGCATGAGCTGACCTGAGCACAATCCCCATGTACAGCATCAGCAGGGTAGCTTTACCTTTTACAAACAATAATGGCTCCAAGCCAAGCAGTAATTCATGTGGATGATCACCTAATGTGCCTCATGTGGCATGGTTACATAATGTGCAGAGCTGTGTGCCTGCACTCCAAACCCACTGAGTCATGCTGTGCCAGAAAGCCACCTTGGCCTACTCCTAAGTGAAGCCATCTCCCTTACCCTCCACCCCCTAGGCTGAGGGCATTCTCCAGGCAAGGACACATGCCCAAGCGTGGAGCCCTGAATTAATAACCCACAACAATACAGAGAGCAATAGCTCCAGGTTATGGCAGGCAACCACCCCATGGTGATATTATCCAAATGTTGCTTTACACATTAAGCCAGGTTTTCCATTCCCCTGCCTTCAGGGGTATTGGGGCTAGTAATAACAGGTTACCATTCATCCCCATACCTGGTCAGAGGGTGTCATCCTTCCTCCCATAGGTTTTGCCGCATGGCTTCTTGGCCCCACGTGAACCAGTGACCAACTGGTTGCTTCTGTAACTTCTAGGTAGTTAACCACAAGGTTAAGCCTTAATAGACTGCCCAGCTATTGGTACAGATTACTATAGGTGTCACCTCCTTGGTGATCAGCATCCATACTGCTCTGAGGTCAGCCCACTTGCTACTTTGTCCACACCCAGTTTCAAAACATATGGTGTCAGTACTACATTGGACTGCAACAGTGGTCAGGCAACAGTGGCACCTCAGCTAGACCCATCTGTGTACCATGCCCTATCAGAACCTCAGCTAGACCCATCTGTGTACCATGCCCTATCAGAAATGAGAGTATGCCCTTCCTTAAATGGTAAAGGCTCAGGGTCTAGGAGTGACTCAGGCCCCATGGTCTTATCTTGCATTAAGGTCCCACGACCTCCTGCAACTCTGCTGCTAAGAGACTTGTACTCAGCATTCTCCACTGCTCTAAATAGGTTCCCCACTTTGCCAAAGTGGACGTCTGTGCTGCCCCAGTGTGGGGGCTCATTACCCAGGAACATACCCATCCCACTGTAAGGTACATTGTCCACATGACAACTGTAGCCTATCCTGCCACACTCTCATAAGCCTAAAGGACAGCATATGCAGTTACTAACGGCTTCCCCATCAATGAATACTGGAGCTCAGCTCCCTTGTATAGTTGGGACCAGAAGCCTACAGGCATTCTCAAGCGGTCCATGTGCTTCTTTAGGCCCCAGCCAAAACTTGATGTTCTGTGGTCACATGAACATCAAGTTTAAATGGGTGCCCCTGGTTAATTACCCACAGGGCTTGTGCCTTCTGAATAGCCCACCTGGCTGCTAGAAATTCTATCTCAGCCTCATCATCTTAATTCTAGACATGGGGAGCATTGCCACTTCCGAATCTGCAACAGAATCAGACGTTAACATAATATCATTAACAAGACCATGACTTATGGTGGGGCTATACACATAGCCCTTCAGCAACCCTGTGAAAGTCCATCGTAACCCTCCCATAAAGGCAAACTGTTCCTGGCTCTCTGGAAAAGAATGCATTAGCCAGGTTCACATGTAGTGGTATTGTCCCAATTCTGTCGTCAAGCAGTCCATCACATCTGTGATAGTTGGGATAGCTGCCAAGCGGTATAAAATATCTACCCCCGAATGTATTCAGGTATGGGAGAGACATACACAGTACATGACTGGGGAGCCAAGCAGCTGATGCTAAGGTGCAGAGATACAGGTTTCACTTTCACTGACTGGTCCTCATAACCATCTATGCAGCCTTGCCTGGAAACTTATCCAGGTGCAGGGACCACTGGATTGCCAAGTCCACGTGTGGCCTCTAGTCATCCCGTGTCCTCTCAAGCCGGGAACCTTGGCCAGTCCCCTCATCAGACAGAAAAGGCTTTATGCCCCTGCTTGGCTGCAGCACATAGTCTTTGAGCTGAAGTGCCCGAGGGGTGACTGGGTCACTCAGCAATGTCCTCCTCCCATTTGGGCATTTTCTGGAATTGCTTCTCTGGAGACAACTGTCTCCACAAAATTAAGAATACTTCGTTGGGCTGCTTATCGATTTTCTCTTGATGAACCCCAGCCAAAATCAAATCTATGCACGTCTGTGAGCATGTCAATCATTGGGGTCCCCTTTTCTCCCATGGGGGGCCCAATGGGTGGGGTATCATCTTCCCCTTCCTTACTTCGTGGACACCCTGGTCCTGCCAATGGCCTCCTTGGTATCAGACTGAGTGAGGGTCTCCAGCCAAGACAATGGAACCAGGCCTGCATTCACAGCAACCTCTAATTCCTTTATCAAGCTATGTAACGAGCCTCCAGGTGCCCCACCTGCACCTGGAGGTCCCCATTCATGACAGACTCTAATTCTTTTGCTGAGCTGTGTAGCCAGGCCTCCAGGCACCCTACCTGCATCTGGAGGGCTCCTACCTGCACTGCATCCCTCAGGGACTGGGTGTGTACTTCTTGTAGCACAGTCAAAAATGCCCATTTAACTCTGCCAGCAAAAGCTCACTCCTTCTCAGTGGTCTGCACTCCCAGCTGCTTTAGTGCATTCTCTATGCTCCCAGAGGACCCATCTATCACCACACCCAATTCTCCACCAGAACCAGTCTGAGCAGCACAGCTCAGGATCCTGTTTGTAATGCCAGTTGTTATGCCAAGTGTCAGGTTCTAGCCCAACCTGAGGACCAAGGGTAGTGGATGGACCAGTGGCGGGTAGCTAGAAAAATACTTAAGGAATCCTAGACAGTTTTGACATGGCTTTTACTTTCTCTCTGGATGTGAATCATGGGAACAAGCCATGGGCCTGAGCCTGGGTGTGAGCTGACCCGGGCACAAGCCCCATGTACAGCATCAGCAGGGTACTTATACCTTTTATGGACAATAGTGGCTCCAAGCCAAGCACGAACTTACATGGGTGATCACCTAATGCACCTCACGTGGTGGTTACATAATGTGTCTCATGTGGTGTGGTTATGTAATGTGCCTCACGTGGCACGGTTACTTAACGTGTGGAGTTGTGCACCTGCGCTCCAATCCCACTGAGTCACACTGCACTGGAAAGCCACCTTAGCCTACTCCTGACTAAAGCTCAGCCATCTCGCTTACACTCTACTTGAGCCAAATGGTCTCACATCCATCCCTAAGCCAATCACTCTGGCCAGAAGAATGGGTTACTCTGATTGATTAGGCCATGGGACAGGTAAGTTTCAATAATTGATAGCTCCCCAACACTAGCCTCCAACTCCAACAAAATAATCAAAGAAGACTAGCAACACCCACTGAGAAAACAATCTACATCAATTGGACTGACTGGTAATAATGGGTAGAAGTAGAGAACTAGAGAAGTCAAGGGAAATCAGATTTGTGTATGGCCATATTTTGCTTAAGGAAGGTAATACTTTGAGAAATGCATCATTAAAATGATTTTATCTCTATGTGAACATCAGAGTGTCTTATGCAAGCTTTGATGGAATAGCCTACTTCACACTTAGGCTATGTAGTATAGACAGCTGTGTCTAGGCTACTAACCTCTATACCATGTTACTGTACTGAATACTGTAGGCAATTGTAACACCATGGTATCTGTGTATCTAAACATATCTAAACATAGAAAAGCAACAATAAAAATACCATATAAAAGATTTTTTAAATCGTCACTTGTCTGGGGAACTTAACATGAATGGGGCTTGTGGGATTGGAGGTTGTTCCGAGTGTTTCAGTGAGTGAATAGCAAGTGAATATGAAGTCTATGACATTACTTTCACTACTGTAGACTTTATAAACACTGTACACTTAGGTTACACTAAAATTTAAAAATATATTTTTCTTTCTTCGATAATTAATTAATGTTAGCCTACTGAAACTTTTTTACTTTATAATTTTTTAAACTTTTTGACTCTTGTAATAACAGCTTAACACACATTGTATAGCTGTACAAAAGTACTTTTTAATATTCGTATTCTATAAGCTTTTTTGTATTCATTTTTTAAATTTTTACTTTATGTTTTTGCTAAAACCTAAGACACAGCACACGCTTTATCCCAGGCCTAAACAGGGTCGGGATCATCAATATAGCCATCTTCCACCTCTACCTTTTGTCCCACTGAAAAGTCTTCAGGGATAGTAACAGAAATGGAGCTGTCATCTCCTACGGTAATAATGCCTTCTTCTGGAATCCCTCCTGAAGGACCTGACTGAGGCTGCTTACAGTTAACTTTTTATAGAAGTATTATACCCTAAAATAGTAGTTTAAAAAGATGGTAAATACATAAAACAGTAACATAGTCATTTATCAAGTACCATATACTGTATATAATTGTGCTATACTTTTATACAACTGTCAACACAGTAAGTTTATTTATACCAGTATCACCAAAATCCTGTGACTATTGTTTTGTGCTATGATGTTATTACAGCTATGACATCACTAGGCAATTAGGAATGTATCAGTTCCAACATAATCTTATGGAGCCATCATCATATATATGGTCCACCATTGACCAAAGTGGCATTATGCAGTTCATGACTGTATAAAATGAAAGACGAAGTCACCTAGAAGGGAAGAGGTGGGAGGGGAAAGGTGACTGCATAAAAATGGCAAGAAGGATGAGAAAAAAGGGAAAAAATAGAATAGATGCTCAAATGTCTTTCCCCTTTGCCTTTTCTCTTTCCACTGCTCCTTTTTCTCTTGTCCTCTCCATTCCCTATCATCCATCTCCTCACTCAACTTTCCACTATGCAACCTCAGGATCAGGATTTCTTCACTTTTCCCAAGAACTAAAAGAATTAGTCATCTGTTAATAATCATTCTCTCTCAGTTTATGAACTCAGGTTTCTAAGAAAGAATCCTATTTCCTCAGCTTTGGTCAGAGGTGCAGTTTAGGGCAATCAATCAGCCACATCCTGGTGCCAAGGTGTTATATTTCCAGAAACGTAGTCCTGAGTTGCTCATACACTCCAGTATGTTACAGCTTAACCAGACACATGTGTCTATGTTGTCATTGCTCTCTAGAGCTTTCCATATCAGAACACTGGGTATAAGGCATAGGAATAACAGTTGGGAAAAGTGAGTCTAAGCCTTTCTCCTATATCTATATTTTGACTTTTAAAATGTAGCTCAGATGTAAGTGGGAAGAAAATAGGACAAATAATGAACTCTGGATCTATTGTGGACAGGAGGATGATTTTAAAGTGTTACATAAAAAGAAAACACGGCACCCATATTTCTGCCTAAAAGGAGATTGATTTTTAGCTCAGACCTCAGTCTGACAACAGTAAGAAGTTTTTAAGAACTACCTCCATGACCAAAGAACAGGTAACAACTGACGTGGAAAAAGAAAGGTAAACAAAGAGAACACAAAGCCTGTGCAACAGAACAGAAAATTATTCCCAAAGATGAAGGCTGGCAGCGGAGATCTTCACAGTATACTGTGTTCCTCAACTTTCCACAGGTAGTGGTCCCCAGGGAACAGGACCCACCTCATCCACGCCCTTTCATCAGCTTGCCAAAGCATTCCAAAATTTCTAAACAAAACTCATCAGGCTGGAATGCATACATAGGTCAGTGCCGCACTACTTTGTCTACTTTGCCAGTAGACAGAGCTATTCATTAGACAGGTCCCAGTCCCAAGTCTGACAGCTGATCGGTATCCCACTCCTCCTGCCTGTGATTACATATCCTCTGGGCCACATGCCTGTGGCTCACCCTGTATGTCTCTCTTGCAGTGAGACCCTCTTTGTTTCCCAAAATCAGCGCGGGGACTACATATCTATAAGTCCTCTTTTCTTACTGTATATTAACAAGTCTTTCTAGATGAGCAGTTCTCCATGTTCCTCTTCCCAACAATTCCTTTTCATAGCACAAAACAATAGTCACAGGATTTTGGTGATACTGGTATAAATAAACTTACTGTGTTGACAGTTGTATAAAAGTATAGCACAATTATATACAGTATATGGTACTTGATAAATGACTATGTTACTGTTTTATGTATTTACCATCTTTTTAAACTACTATTTTAGGGTATAATACTTCTATAAAAATACTGCTTTTCTCACCAATAAAGTCACCTATATTTATTTCCCCCAGAGCTTACCTATTTTCTATTTTAGCTGTTAGAAAGGCTGGAAGCTTTGTATAATAGCTACAATCTCTAACAAGCTCAAGGGTTAAAAACGGAGGGAAATTGAGCTTCTTCCTCATATGTTGGGGACATGAACAGAATCCTTATAAGGCCATGTGTTGCCTAACAAATTTTAAGTAGTACCATAAACAAGGATGGGATACTTACAATTAATTTTCCAAAAACGTAGTAACAGGCTGGGCACAGTGGCTCGTGCCTATAATCCCAGCACTCTGGGAGGCTGAGGTGGATCATCTGAGGTCAGGAGTTCAAGACCAACCTGGCCAATGTGGCAAAACCCCATCTCTACTAAAAATACAAAAATTAGCTGGGTGTGGTAGTGGGCACCTGTAATCCCAGCTACTTGGGAGACTGAGGCAGGAGAATTGCTTGAACCCAGGAGCAGATGTTGCAGTGAGCAGAGATCATGCCATAGCACTCCAGCATGGGTGACAACAGTAAAACTTCATATCAAAAAAAAAAAAGTAATAAGAAACCTAATCCATAGAAAAGATGTTCCAGTTCAGACCTAGAATGATATAAGCAGGAAAAAAGATCAGAGCCTGAATACTATAGAAGAGAAAAGAATATAGCTTTTCTTTAATTATACATCCTATTGCTTTTCACCAGTATGTTGAGGAGGAACTGGACATTATTTCTACAACCATCAGTTACATAATTTTTTGTTTGTAAGCTTGCAACTAATTTTATCACAATCTCCACACAAAGTTCTTCCAATACTGAGGATTCAGTATTTTTCCATTAAGCGTTTTTTTAGTTCCTTCATAAAATTAAAGTAAAAAATAATATCATCAAGGGCTATTAAATACTTGTATCTAAGCAGGAAAGTAACTAAACCACTGATAATTTTAGTCATGAATCTGGATTTTAAAGTAGACAGACTTAGTAAGTGTTCTTCCCAACTAATCATTGCCTTTCTGTCTGGGTAGACTTCATATTACATGTGGAACTTCAGGTCTTAGTTACAACTGAGATCAGCTTATTTCTGTGTGTTCATCAAAGACAAAACCAAATTTGTTTTCTAGTGGGAAAAGTTCTTGGTAAAATCATGAGCTTATGATATATGCTTAGCTTTCTTGGTCTACTCATTTGTTAAAAGTCCTCTGTTATATGAAACATGTAGTGAGGGAAAATTGATAAAACATGGATTATACTTGAATCTTAAAGATATTAAGCCAATCACAAAATACCACTGAGTAACATAATTTGATTTATATAAATTGTTGTCCAGAATAAGCAATTCTATAGTCAGAAAGTAGGTCTGTGGTTGCCTAGGGTTGGAAGAGTGGGGAAATGGGGAATGAGTGCTAATGGATGAGGCTTGTTTGGGGGATGATGAAATATTCTAAAATTAGATTCTGTGATCATTGCTGAGCTCTGTAAACACAATAAATTCTACTAAAGTATATACTTTGGTGGATTTTATAGTCTAAATTACAGCTTTTTAAAATAAAAACAGATGGCAAGGAAATGAAGAAAGCATTTACGTGCATTGAAACTGGGACTACTGGAGACTGATGTGGTGGGTAAGTGCCTTCCAGGAGCATTAGAACCATGGGAGAGTGGGTGAGTCTGCCTGGACCTCAGAAGGCAACTGACAAAGTACTATGGTCAATCATGAGAGCAAAACCCATAGGAAAATAGCCTACTTCCAATAGGTACCAATGATCATTTGGACAGACAGATAGTGCTCACTGTCTCTAGTGCTGGCAGGAGATGCTTTTATGTACCCTCCACACCTGTTACCACTGACCATTCCTGCCCAATCCTCTCCTTGAGCTTCTACGTGCTTACATGCCCTCAGTTATTTTACTGAGGTCATTTGGCTGAAAGACGT
Organism: Piliocolobus tephrosceles; assembly: GCF_002776525.5. Classification (NCBI taxonomy): domain Eukaryota; kingdom Metazoa; phylum Chordata; class Mammalia; order Primates; family Cercopithecidae; genus Piliocolobus; species Piliocolobus tephrosceles. The sequence continues at coordinate 28,144,302 of NC_045451.1, read as the reverse complement.
GTTTCTTCACAAACCACACACTCTAGGTGATCAAACACGAGGGGCTTATATATTCTATACGAGTAAGAAGATGGACTTTCGGGTATGCATGAAGCAGAAAAGTCATGTTCAAGGAAAGATCATGAGGGCAGTATACCTGTGGGACTAAGTAGCCAACAATATATCTAATTGCTGTAACAGAAAATTCCAGAATTACCAGATAGTTAAACAGATGTTTCTTGGTATAAGGAGCAAGAAGTATAAATCTAGAGTTTCTAGCAAAAAAATAGAAAGTGACTAGGGCAGTAGTGTAGGTTTCAGTGTTTCCTAAACACTTTCCTAAACACTATGACCCAGTATACTGGCATCAGCTGGGGAGCTTCCCAGAATTCATTACAAGGCATAGTCAGCTCTGCTATAATGTGACATATACATTCCTAAATTCACCATGCTGTGATAAATTATGCATGAGAAACTATGAGGCTTATGGGGAAACAAGGTGAAGGGCACATAACTACCAGTAACACAAAAAAATAAAATAAGACCTTAATAAAAAACAGTAGTGCAGCTTTTTACTTGATCTGTGGTCAAGAAACACATAAATACTATAATAAATATAGCAATTGACCTTGAAGAAAACCTGAACTTTGCTTTCATCCAAAGGGTTGCAGTTTTTGAATTACGTTGAAGTGGTAGAAGGAGGGTTATCTGGAATTGCACAAAAAGTTACAAGACCAAGCAGGAATGAGTGCAGCTCGTAACACATTCAGTGAATGGAGGTAGCTGGTACCTGATTGAGGCCTGTGTGTGTGTGTGTGTGTGTGTGTGTGTGTGTGTATTGTCATCTACCTACAAGGCTTAGTTGGCTAGGTATAGATTCCTATATTTTCCTCATATTTCCCACGGACAAAAATAGTCCATGCAAACATGAAATTTGCATTACGCTCCAATTATGTTCCAATTTCATTGGAATAAATTCACATTTTCAAAACAGACGTCAAAGCAGAATTAAATCTATTCCAATCAGGAGGTCAAAGAGACTATTTTTAAAGTCCCTTAGACACTAATATCCAGCAGCTCCCTCTAATGAACCAAGTTGCTCAGTTCTTACCTGTAATAGGCATCAGAGCAGGCCTGAGACTACATGTTGAAAGGTAGTAATTTGTTTTAGAACTTTAGACATGAATCACAAAGATCAGCCCTCACCCTAACCTACATCAGTGGAGAGCTGATAAATTCATTGTTTAGGCTCCTCATCTGAAATCAGGGAAATTAAGACTTGGTAAGTTGAAGTTTGGTAGAGAATCTAATATGGGGTACCAGAAATAAGTCAAATCACAAAAAGATGGAATTTGCACCTCACTTTCACCTTAGATTCAGACAATCCCAAAACATGCAAAGAGAAGGGCCTCTCAGAGGATTTACCACAATCCGACTGTGTGTTAGAATTATGCATGTGTCTTATTCCTTCACTACACTAAACATGTGATAAACAGACTTTATCTTATTTGTCTTTGTGTTCTTAATAGTCCCTAGAACAAAATTTTGTTCAGATATTCAAACAGTATGCTGAATAGAATAGCAGGTGATACAACAAAGCAAAATAGATTAACCGAATAAACATGAGTTAATCTATTGGCTCAGGTAGGAAATTCCACTCCAAATGGCTGAGCAGCAACACATAGCAACACAGAAAAATGAAAATTGGACTACCATTTAATTGTGTATTAAGAGTCTCCAGAGTTAACTGAAACCACCTGGTGATTTTTCTTCCCTCCATCCGTAGCATTCTGCTTTACTTCACATACATCAAGTATTTGGCTTGGCTGCTGGAGCTTCCCATCTGAAAATGGGACAACTCCTGCTAGCTTCATTACAGGTGGCAAGTTAGCCTTGTTATATCCCATATGCATGTGTCACTCTATGTTCTTGTCTGTGGGTAGGGAGTAAACTGCTCCCTGTGAATCTATTCACACTCTTTCAGATTCCTCGAATATGTATGGCTGTCTTGGAAAGTCATTCCCTGAAAGGGTTAAGATACCTCCTTTAAACAGTCATAGAGCAGCAGATAACACATTTGCTAACGGAAAAGATGTTGCTCTCACTTGGGTCTAAATTTCCTCCCTCCACCTGGCATCCCAGATAGCTGTGTGAGCTCCATCTGCCCACCTTGCATTCATCAGGTGAATGCTCCATTTCCTTAATTGAGGTTAAGCTAACCCAAGTAATCAAAGATAGGTATGGAATGTTCCCTGTCATCACATGCCACCGATATATATAACACCCATTCCTGCAGTAGTAAGCCCCACTTTCATACACAGAAAGCATAGGACAGTGAATTAAAAGACAGATCATGATAGTAGGCAGAATACTTTTCAAGGGTTCATGGCTGACTGCAGATGTCATTCTTCCTCCTTAAAGTAAACGCCTTAGGAAAGCTTCCATTCACCCAGAACACTGACAGGTAACAAATACCTCCCAAATCCATGCCGCCATCATCTATGCATATTTTATATGAGGGTCTCTCAGGGAACAGCTGGTGCTGGTCCTCCAGATCCTCCCACTAGCATATATTCATTTATCAAGAGTTCTATCTGCCAAGCATTGATCTGGGCATTGGGAATACAATGGAGTACAAGATAGGTGAAATTCCCTGTCTCATTATGCTTACATTTCAGTGGGAGAAAATTAATAGGTACACAAATAGATGTATTTGACAGTTTAATTCGTTGTAAGAATTTTGAAGAATACAGATTGATATAGTACTTACTGAGGATAGAATGGAGGATAGCGAGTTGTGGAGGGAAACAAAATCTTGTAAGTATCAGGGTAATGACTAGGTAAGAGAGGATACTATCATAGTCTGAGGAATGTGGCTCCCTAAGTAAATGCCACTTGGAATGAGACTTTGTGTCTTTGGTCACTGAACTCTTCCTTTATAATTACTGAAGCCATAGATGGAAGGCCATACATACATAGTTGGTGATAATAAATAAAAAGTAGTCCACAGATTAGTCCAAAATGAAAAAAATATATATAGCAACATTCTCCAACCAAACTGGGGGCAGGGGAGTACAAGAAAGAAGAAAAAGTAACAGAAGACTATTATTATACCTACATCAAAAAGTTCAAAAGAGCACAAATAGACAACATAATGTCACATCTCAAGGAACTGGAGAAACAAGAACAGACTAACCCAAACCCAGCAGAAGAAAAGCAATACAAAGAGCAGAACAGAACTAGATGAAAGAAAAAATTACAAGGAATAAATGAAACAAAAAGCTGGTTCTTTGAAAAGAAACTCAATTGATAGACCATTAATGAGATTAACCAAGAAAAGAAAGAAGCTTCAAATGAACTCAACTAGAAGTTAAACTGGAGATATTACAACCAATACCACAGAAACACAAAAGATTGTTCAAGGCTATTATAAACACCTTTATGCACACGAGCTAAAAATCCAGAGGAAATGGATAAATTTCTATAAATATCCAACCTTCCTAATCAGGAATCTCCCCTAAATCGGGAAGAATCTTCCTAATCTCCCCTAAATCGGGAAGAAATAGAAACCCTTAACAGACCAATAACAAGCACTGAGATTCAATCAGTAATTAAAAAAAAAAAAAAAAGCCAACAAAAAAATGTCCAGGACCAGGTGGAGTTACAGCTGCATTCTACCAGATATTCAAAGAAGAATTGGTACCAATCCTACTGAAACTATCCCAAAAGATAAAGAAGAAATCCTCCCTCTATTGTTCTATGAAGCCAGTATTACTCTAATACCAAAACCAGGAAACAACATAACAAAGAAAGAAAATTACAGACCAATATCCCTGGTGAACATAGGTGCAAAACTCCTCAACAAAATTACTAGCTAACCAAATCCAATAGCACATCAAAAAGATCATGCACATCATGATTAAGTAGGTTTCATCACAGGGGTACAGGGATGGTTTAACATACGCAAGTCAGTAAATGTGATACACCACATAAACAGAATTAAAAACAGAAAACCACATAAACATCTCAATGGATGCAGAAAAAGCATTTGATAAAATCCAGCATCCCTTTATGATAAAAACTCTCAATAAAACAGGCATAGAAGGGACTTACCTCAAAGTAATAAAAGCCATCTGTGACAAACCCACAGCCAACATCATACTGAATGGCAAATAGTTGAAAGCATTCCCCCCTGAGAACTGCAACAAGACAAAGATGCCCACTTTCACCACTTCAGCATAGTACTGGACGTCCCATCCCAAGCAATCAGATGAGAAAGAAATAAAGAACATCCAAATTGGAAACGAGGAAGTCAAACTGTCACTCTTTGCCAATGATAGCATATACCTAGAAAACCCTAAAGCCCCTCCAAAAAGCTCCCAGATCTGATAAATTCAGTAAAATCTCAGGATACAAAATCAATGTACACAAATCAGTAGCACTGCTATACACCAGCAGCAACCACACTGAGAATCAAATAAAAAGCTCAATCCTTTTTATAACAGTTGAAAAAAAAAAAAAAAAAAAAAAAAGGAATATACTTAACCCAGGAGGTGAAAGATCTTTATAAGGAAACCTATAACACACTGCTGACAGAAATCAATCATAAATGACACAAACAAATGGAAACACTTCCCATGCTCATGGATGGGTAAAATCAATATTGTGAAAATGAGCATACTGCCCAAAGTAACCTCCAGATTCAATGCAATTCCCATCGAAATGCCATCATCATTCACAGAACTAGAAAAGAAAACCCTAAAATTCACATAGAGTCAAAAAGAACCCACATAGCCAAAGCAATACTAAGTAAAAAGAACAAACCTAGAGGCATCACATTACCTGACTTCAAATTATACTACAAGTTTAGCATTATTAAAACAGCATGATACTTGTATAAAAATAGGCATGTAAGCCAATGGAACAGAACAGAGAACACAGGCATAAAACCAAATATTTACAGACAGTTGACCGTTGACAAAACATAAAAATAACAAATTATGGAAAGGATACCTATTCAATAAATGGTGCTGGGAAAACTGGCAAGCCATATGTAGAGAAATGAAACTGGATCTCCATCTCTTGCCTTATATAAATGTCAACTTAAGATGGATTAAAGACTTAAATCTAAGACCTGAAACTATAAAAATTCTAGAAGATAATTTTAGAGAAACTCTTCTGGACATTAGCTTAAGGAAAGAATTCATAACTAAGACACTAAAAGCAAATACAACAAAAACAAAAACAAATAAATGGGATTTGACTAAAAAGCTTACGGACAGCAAAAGAAATAATCAGCGGAGTAAACAGACAACCCACAGAGTGGGAGAAAATATTCACAAACTATGCATCCAGAGGATTCATATCCAGAAAGGAATTTTCTTGAGTTCTACAAGGAACTCGAATCAGCTAGAAAAAAAGTAAGAAAAAAATTCCATGAAGTGGGCAAAGAACAGGAATAGACATTTCTCAAAAGAAAATATACAGATAGCCAACAAACATGAAAAAATGTTCAACGTCACCAATCAGAGAAACGCAAATTAAAACCACAATGAGATACCACCTCACACCTGCAAGAATGGCCACAAGAGGTCAAAAAACAATAGATGTTGGCATGGATTCAGTGAAAGGAGAACACTTAACACTGCTGGTAGGAATGTAAATTAATACAATCACTATGGAAAAACAGTATGGACGTTCCTTAAAGAACTAGAAAAACTACAATTCAATCCAACAATACCACTACTGGGTATCGACCCTGAGGAAAAGAAGTCATTATATGAAAAAATCACATGTACATGCATGTTTATCGCAGCAAAATTTTTAATTGCAAAGATACGGAACCAACCTAAGGGCCCATTAGCCAATAAGTGGATAACAAATGGATTAAAAAAATGGGGTATATATACAGCATGGAATATTACTCAGCCATAAAAAGGAATGAAATGAATATCTTTTGCACCAAGTTAGATGGAGCTGGAGATCATTATTCTAAGTAACTGAGGAATGGAAAATTAAATATCATATGTTCTCACTTATAAGTGGGAGCTAACCTATAAGGATGCAGTCATAAGAAAGATAATGGACTTCAAGGAGAAGGTTGTGAGGAGGGTAAGGGATAAAGGACTACATACTGGGTACAGTGTATACTGCTCAGGTGACAGGTACACTAAAATCTCAGAAACCACCACTAAAGAACTTAGGCATGTAACCAAAAACCACCTGTACCCTAAAAACTATTGAAGTACTTTTAAAAAATAATTTCAAAAATAGTTTAAAAAAAACCTATTGTCCTACAAATGTAAACATGCTCTTGTAAATAACTTCTAGATTAAAAAGGAAATGAACTGTGCACTGAAATTCACTCTACAGATATTTACTGAGCTCCCATTAAGTGCTAGTCTTCCTTCTAGATTCTGGGAATTCTCCATGAACAATGGCCAAAAAATGTCTGCCTTCATGGAATTTACATTTTAATGAAGTTTCACTTTGCTTAAAATGAACAACAAAATCACTGCATTTCACAACCACTGGGATGTGGCCAATACAATACTCAAAGGTAAATTTATAGACTTAAATTCATATGCTAGAAAAAATTTTAATGTGTATCAAAATGTTAAAAGTGCATATTTCTGATAACAATTCTATTAGGAATCTGACAGAAATACTTGACACCTGTGCAATGATATACATATAAATATGCATATGGCAGCATTGTTTATATTAGCAAAAATTAAAAATTTTAAAGTAGAATGTTTAATTATGGCTAATCTTTAGGAATCAGCAGTTTCCATCCCAGATAATACGATAGTCATGAGGTCTTTGTGTAAAAGAAGAGGGAAGGTCATCTATAGTGGAGATCAACAGTAAAGAAGGGAGGGGTTCTTCTCTGGTGCTCTTTAGTCTTTTACAACATTTACAAAACAATATAGGTAAGGAAGAAGCTAATCTGTAATCAGAGAAACAAAGGTTACAGCTGCCTGCCATGTGACTGGGATCCCATAATCACCTTTAAGTCCCCAAATAATTTAAAGTTGCAACAGTTTTGATTTTGAATTACTTATTCTTACAGCTCCTACTGGCCAAAGATGGGACAATTTAAATGACAATATGAGTAATAATTCCGATGAATTGAAACACATCAGATATGTTTAAATATATGAATTCATAATACTACTAAACACCCCGTTAATTTAGTGAATGTTCAGGAACCAATCCAAAATATTGATAACAGGTAATAAAAGCAGAGTGGGGAAAATTAAGCAGGTATCCCATTTGTTATACAAAACATACCTCAAGGTAACCATAATTGAGGAAAATTTTCTCATTATAGAATCATTCTAATTAAAAAACAAAAGATGACCAAATTAGATTTTACATTACTTAATAAATTAACTAATGATCATCAATGGTTGCTAATACTACAAAAGGACATAAAACTAGACATTATGTTCCTCCTGATAGAAGGTACCATTTATGAAGCAGTCTTGACAAAAGAAATCAAATTTGAATCTGATTAGCCCACTAGGTTGAACTACCAATTTTCAGGAAGTACAGAGGACAAAGGAACCTGTTACACTACACAACATAGACACAATAGACACATTGTTGGAAAACTCTACATAACAAAGGACTTAGCTTCTTCAACAAAATATCAACAGAAAAAAGAAGAAAAAGTCATTTTAAAAAAAGACTTAAAAGACATTATGTGGATGCTGATTCAAACAAACCTCAAAGAGTAAGTATTGATTAGTTATTCAATACTATTAAGAAATTGTGGGGTTTTTTGGAATTGTGTAATGCTGATGTTGTGGTTATATTTAAGAAGAGTCCTTATCTTTTAGAGATACATCCTAAAATATTTGCATGTAAAAATAATGATATATAGAATTTGCTTCAAAAATCCAGGGAAGGGGCATAGAATAATGGGAAAGTTATAATACATTCATAAGTTGATAACTGTTGGATCCCAGAGATATGTACATACAGGAGTTTATTATACTGTTCTACATTTGTGTATGTTTAAAGTTCTTCATAATTAAGAGTTAAAAGCTGGTCAGACTGCATAAAAGTGACACTGAGCCCCAAAGAATTAGATAAACATCCTCCAGTTTCCATTATCTATTATTCTTCTGGGGAAAAAACAACCCTATGTTTTTAACTTGTCTCCTTCTTTTCCTAAGGCTCTGAATTTGGTAAAGTTTTGTTTTCTTTATTTCAGTGAACCAATCTGTTTTCTCATGAAGGAAAATCAATAGCAACTTGACAGGATCTTTCCAGTCCTTTTCCCAACTCATCCACAGCTTCCACAGCAGGATGCCCAAAAAGTATCCTATTTGGAGTTTTCCCTCCTGAACTGGTTCTCTTACTTCAAAACACACACTCATCATTGGCTCATGCATGCCCCACATTCCTTAGTTATTTTTATAACTAAGCACTTGTGAACTCATAACCCAAAACAATAGCCAAGACTTTGCAGAAAATCTACAAATAGTCATGCATATCTCTCCTTATATCAAATTCCTGCCTCTTCCTCTACTTGCTCAAGGTAACCATCCTCCTAAATTCCATATCCGTTATTTCCTTGCTATCCTTTTAGATTGTTCACTTGCATTCATTTTGCTTGCTTTCAACTTAATACAAAAGATATGCCATAATGTGTTGGGCCTTATTTTTTTTTTTTTTTTTTTTTTTATTACTTAACAGCACATCACCAAAATTCATCCATATTTTTTGGGTCAACATGTAGTTTTTTTGTTCTGCCTACTGAATATGTCATTGTATGATTTTTTTTTTCCATTTATCCATCCAGTCTCTGGTGGGCATTTGCATTGTTTCTAGGGTTGTACTGATCAGAACTGTTGTAAACCATCTTGCATATGTCTCCAGTTGTGCAAGCATGAGTTTCTCTTGTATGTGTTGCAGGATGAAACCGCTGGGTGATAGGAGATACCAGACAGTGATGCGTCCCATTCACTTTCCATCTGAAAAACCTTTCCTGCAGAAACACAAGCCTCATGTCTGTGCCACGAAGGTGACACTCCTATGCTTTGTCTAAAATGGTTTGTTGCTGCTCTTTCTGCCAGTGCTAATTTTTCCAGCCCTGTGGTAATCTAAGACGTTTGTTTTCACATTTAGTGCTTCAGAATAATTGAAGAAAAAGTACTAGTGGAATCATACTCTGAGCTGAGAGAGCTCCAGGCATTTTTAATTGGCACAACTTTTGCGACAAAGTGATGGAAATTAAACTGACTGCTAACTATCTGCATTTCTTTTCTTTGCTTTAATCAAGAAAAAAGATGCGACCTTCTTCTCAATCCACACAGAAATGAAATCTATTCCAATTTTCATTTTAAGCACAGTATTTACACAAATTTATTCTGATATTTTTAGTGCTGTGCTTATGGTTTCTCCCTGCTTTTCTTTCAAAGGGGACAGATTTTATAATGAGTAACTCTTGGGACGCTACAAACGTTTGTGAATCTCTTCAAATGAACCCTTCTCACACTTTATAATACAAGCAAAGCTACTTGAGGAAATAAATTGCTCCCTGACTTCAAAGAGAAATTGAGAAATGTATGATTTTTCCCCCATCTACAGAATGTCTATACCATTTACTCACCTCAAGTTAACTCTCCCCTCTAGGATCCGGCACCAGCAGGGTGATGTGGAGAAATGTTTTTCTTCGTACTTTAATCAGAGAAAAAGAACATAAGTACTTGAAGATTCATAATATTAACAGTCTAATTAGGGCTTCTTAAATGATGTTTTAAATTAGGATAATTTTAAATTATGGGATGTAACAACTATATAAACAAAAAATGCTTTAATTAGAGACTTGTTTGTGTGAGAAAGAAAAATAAAAGACACTTGAAGCATCAATCTGGCACTGTGCATTAACTTCAACAGCCACAAATTCCCACTGGACCACTGAACCTAAGCAATAAGGCTATATCCATCATCCTGTCTCTAAAATTTAATCTTCACTTGTTTGTGGCCAGGTCTCTGCTCTTTAAAGAAAAAAATTAAGGCAAATAACTTGAATTGAATTCTCATTCAAATTCATAGCAACTTCTGGTGTTTCTGAATTTGCTTAATGTATCGCACTAATCACAGTCCTTCTGGGCCTCCATAAATATCATGCTATGTTACGGACAAAATAAAGGTTTTGGAGTAGCTCAATCTTGAAGGTGATAAAACAAACAAACAGAAAAATTCTCCCTCAAGTACTTATTAACCTTTAAAAATCACTTTCTCCTTTTAGAATCTGATGAAAGCTATGGACTCCTTCCTTCAAAACATATAATTATAAAAAGGTTACAAACACATTCAGAAGACTTGTATACCTTCTGATGACCACACCAACCTGCCCTGCTTGAATCCCCACACTCAACATTAAGAACTGCCTTACAAGTCAGATTCCAACTCTTATGGTATAAATACTCATTAATTGGTAAGTACGTATGAAGCATCTGCTATATGCCAAAGATTGCGCTAGACCCTGAGAGTACAATAGAGGATGGTTAGACCTGGTCTCTGCCCTCTTGGGCCTCATTATCTCATGAAAGAAACAGATATTAAATTAATTACACCAACAAATGGAGAATAGGAATTGTTTAAGAAGTACAAAAAGGAGGACAGAGTGCTAAGAGATCCAACAAATGAGCATCTGGTCTGATCAGGAAGCTTTTTGAAGACTTCTCTGAGGTTGTGACAACAGAGCTGAGGTCAGAGTTAGTAGGCAGAGAGATGGAAAGAACACTTGAGGGAATAAGGACATCAAGTTCAAAGTCTTTGAGGGAGAGGTAACATGGTATACACGAAAGAGTAGCTAAGCACAGACCATGAGAATGAGGAAGCAAACTGAGGTTGGAGGGACAGGCAAGGAAAACTCAGGTAGGGCTTACAGCTATATTGTAAAATATTTTTTTTTCTTTTACTTTGGAGCAATGGGAAGTCAGCAAATAATTTTAATCTGGGAGGTGTGCAACATAATCAGATTTGAATTCTGAAAAGTTTATCATGCATGCAACATGAAAAATAGTTTTGCAGAGGACCATAATGGATGATGGAGATCAGCTTAGAGGTCATTGCCATAGTTTAGTCAGATAAATAACTAGAAGAGGGTGGTGACAAAAGAGATAAACATAGTTGGATTCAAGTAATATTAGGTTGGGACAATCCACAGGATGCTGTAAAGGATTGGGTTTTTCACCATCTGCCAATACATACAACAATGCCTGCCACGTAGTCGGTGCTCAACAAACATTTCTTCAGTGAATAATGAACAATGTGACAAATGATGGCTAAACATAAATTGTCAAAGAATTTTTTTTTTTATTATACTTTAAGTTCTAGGGTACATGTGCATAACGTGCAGGTTGTTACGTATGTATACTTGTGCCATGTTGGTGTGCTGCACCCATCAACTCGTCAGCACCCATCAATTCGTCATTTACATCAGTTATAACTCCCAGTGCAATCCCTCGCCCCTCCCCCCTCCCCATGATAGGCCCTGGTGTGTGATGTTCCCCTTCCCGAGTCCAAGTGATCTCCTTGTTCAGTTCCTACCTATGAGTAAGAACATGCGGTGTTTGGTTTTCTGTTCTTGTGATAGTTTGCTAAGAATGATGGTTTCCAGCTGCATTCATGTCCCTACAAAGGACGCAAACTCATCCTTTTTTATGGCTGCATAGTATTCCATGGTGTATAGGTGCCACATTTTCTTAATCCAGTCTGTCACAGATGGACATTTGGGTTGATTCCAAGTCTTTGCTATTGTGAATAGTGCCGCAATAAACATACGTGTGCATGTGTCTTTATAGCAGCATGATTTATAATCCTTTGGGTATATACCCAGTAGTGGGATGGCTGGGTCATATGGTACATCTAGTTCTAGATCCTTGAGGAATTGCCATACTGTTTTCCATAATGGTTGAACTAGTTTGCAATCCCACCAACAGTGTAAAAGTGTTCCTATTTCTCCACATCCTCTCCAGCACCTGTTGTTTCCTGACTTTTTAATGATTGCCATTCTAACTGGTGTGAGATGGTATCTCATTGTGGTTTTGATTTGCATTTCTCTGATGGCCAGTGATGATGAGCATTTTTTTGATGTGTCTGTTGGCGGTATGAATGTCTTCTTTTGAGAAATGTCTGTTCATATCCTTTCCCCACTTTTTGATGGGGTTGTTTGTTTTTTTCTTGTAAATTTGTTTGAGTTCTTTCTGGTTCTGGATATTAGCCCTTTGTCAGATGAGTAGATTGCAAAAATTTTCTCCCGTTCTGTAGGTTGCCTGTTCACTCTGCTGATAGTTTCTTTTGCTGTGCAGAAGCTCTTTAGTTTAATTAGATCCCATTTGTCAATTTTGGCTTTTGCTGCCATTGCTTTTGGTGGTTTAGACATGAAGTCCTTGCCCATGCCTATGTCCTGAATGGTACTACCTAGGTTTTCTTCTAGGGTTTTCATGGTTGTAGGTCTAACATTTAAGTCTCTAATCCATCTTGAATTAATTTTCGTATAGGGAGTAAGGAAAGGATCCAGTTTCAGCTTTCTACTTATGGCTAGACAATTTTCCCAGCACCATTTATTAAATAGGGAATCCTTTCCCCATTTCTTGTTTCTCTCAGGTTTGTCAAAGATCAGATGGCTGTAGATGTGTGGTACTATTTCTGAGGACTCTGTTCTGTTCCATTGGTCTATATCTGTTTTGGTACCAGTACCATGCTGTTTTGGTTACTGTAGCCTTGTAGTATAGTTTGAAGTCAGGTAGCATGATGCCTCCAGCTTTGTCCTTTTGACTTAGGATTGTCTTGGCAATGCAGGCTCTTTTTTGGTTCCATATGAACTTTAAAGCCGTTTTTTCCAATTCGGTGAAGAAACTCATTGGTAGCTTGATGGGGATGGCATTGAATCTATAAATAACCTTGGGCAGTATGGCCATTTTCACAATATTGATTCTTCCTATCCATGAGCATGGTATGTTCTTCCATTTGTTTGTGTTCTCTTTTATTTCACTGAGCAGTGGTTTGTAGTTCTCCTTGAAGAGGTCCTTTACATCCCTTGTAAGTTGGATTCCTAGGTATTTTATTCTCTCTGAAGCAATTGTGAATGGAAGTTCATTCCTGATTTGGCTCTCTGTTTGTCTGTTACTGGTGTATAAGAATGCTTGTGATTTTTGCACATTAATTTTGTATCCTGAGACTTTGCTGAAGTTGCTTATCAGCTTAAGGAGATTTTGGGCTGAGACAATGGGGTTTTCTAAATATACAATCATATCATCTGCAAACAGGGACAATTTGACTTCTTCTTTTCCTAACTGAATACGCTTTATTTCTTTCTCTTCCTTGATTACCCTAGCCAGAACTTCCAACACTATGTTGAATAGGAGTGGTGAGAGAGGGCATCCCTGTCTTGTGCCAGATTTCAAAGGGAATTTTTCCAGTTTTGGCCCATTCAGTATGATATTGGCTGTGGGTTTGTCATAAATAGCTCTTATTATTTTGAGGTACCTTCCATCAATACTGAATTTACTGAGTGTTTTTAGCATGAAGGGCTGTTGAATTTTGTCAAAAGCCTTTTCTGCATCTATTGAAATAATCATGTGGTTCTTGTCTTTCGTTCTGTTTATATACTGGATTACATTTATTGATTTGCAAATGTTGAACCAGCCTTGCATCCCAGGGATGAAGCCCACTTGATCATGGTGGATAAGCTTTTGGAGTGCTGCTGAATCCATTTTGCCAGTATTTTATTGAGGATTTTTGCATCGATGTTCATCAGGGAGATTGGTCCAAAATTCTCTTTTTTTGTTGTGTCTCTGCCAGGCTTTGGTATCAGGATGATGTTGGCCTCATAAAATGAGTTAGGGAGGATTCCCTCTTTTTCTATTGATTGGAATAGTTTCAGAAGGAATGGTACCAGCTCCTCCTTGTACCTCTGGTAGAATTCAGCTGTGAATCCATCTGGTCTTGAACTTTTTTTGGTTGGTAGGCTATTAATTATTGCCTCAATATCAGAGCCTGCTATTGGTCTATTCAGGGATTCAACTTCTTCCTGGTTTAGTCTTGGAAGAGTGTAAGTGTCCAGGAAATTATCCATTTCTTCTAGATTTTCTAGTTTATTTGCATAGAGGTGTTTACAGTATTCTCTGATGGTAGTTTGTATTTCTGTGGGGTCGGTGGTGATATCCCCGTTATGATTTTTTATTGCGTCTATTTGATTCTTCTCTCTTTTCTTCTTTATTAGTCTTGGTAGTGGTCTGTCAATTTTGTTGATCTTTTCAAAAAACCAACTCCTGGATTCATTGATTTTTTGGAGTCTCTATCTCCTTCAGTTCTGCTCTGATCTTAGTTATTTCTTGCCTTCTGCTAGCTTTTGAATGTGTTTGCTCCTGCCTCTCTAGTTCTTTTAATTGTGATGTTAGAGTGTCAATTTTAGATCTTTCCTGCTTTCCCTTGTGGGCATTGAGTGCTATACATTTCCCTCTACACACTGCTTTAAATGTGTCCCAGAGATTCTGGTATGTTGTATCTGTGTTCTCATTGGTTTCAAAGAACATCTTTATTTCTGCCTTCATTTCATTATGTACCCAGTAGTCATTCAGGAGCAGGTTGTTCAGTTTCCATGTAGTTGAGCAGTTTTGATTGAGTTTCTTAGTCCTGAGTTCTAGTTTGATTGCACTGTGGTCTGAGAGACAGTTTGTTATAATTTATGTTCATTTACATTTGCTGAGGAGTGCTTTAATTCCAATTATGCGGTCAATTTTGGAATAAGTGCAATATGGTGCTGAGAAGAATGTATATTCTGTTGATTTGGGGTGGACAGTTCTATAGATGTCTATTAGGTACGCTTGGTGCAGAGATGAGTTCAATTCCTGGATATCATTGTTAACTTTCTGTCTCATTGATCTGTCTAATGTTGACAGTGGAGTGTTGAAGTCTCCCATTATTATTGTGTGGAAGTCTAAGTCCCTTTGTAAGTCTCTAAGGACTTGCTTTATGAATCTGGGTGCTCCTGTATTGGGTGTATATATATTTAGGATAGTTAGCTCTTCCTGTTGAATTGATCCCTTTACCATTATGTAATGGCCTTCTTTATCTCTGTGTAATGGCACTCTTTGTCTCTTTTGAACTTTGATGGTTTAAAGTCTGTTTTATCAGAGACTAGGATTGCAACCCCTGCTTTTTTTGGTTCTCCATTTGCTTGGTAGATCTTCCTCCATCCCTTTATTTTTAGCCTATGTATGTCTCTGCATGTGAGGTGGGTCTCCTGAATACAGCAGACTGATGGGTCTTGACTCTTTATCCAGTTTGCCAGTCTGTTTCTTTTAATTGGAGCATTTAGTCCATTTACATTTAAGATTAATATTGTTATGTATGCACTTGATCCTGCCATTATGATATTATCTGGTTATTTTGCTCGTTAGTTGATGCATTTTCTTCCTAGCCTCGATGGTCTTTACATTTTGGCATGTTTTTGCAATGGCTGTTACCGGTTGTTCCTTTCCATATTTAGGGCTTCCTTCCAGGTCTCTTGTAAGGCAGGCCTGGTGGTGACAAAATCTCTAAGCATTTGCTTATCTGTAAAGAATTTTATTTCTCTTTCTCTTATGAAACTTAGTTTGGCTGGATATGAAATTCTGGGTTGAAAATTCTTTTCTTTAAGAATGTTGAATATTGGCCCCCACTCTCTTCTGGCTTATAGAGTTTCTGGGGAGAGATCTGCTGTTAGTCTGATGGGCTTTCCTTTGTGGGTATCCCGACCTTCCTCTCTGGCTGCCCTTAAGATTTGTTTCTTCATTTCAACTTTGGTGAATCTGGCAATTAGTGTGTCTTGGAGTTGCTCTTCTCAAGGAGTATCTTTGTGGTGTTCTCTGTATTTCCTGAATTTGAATCTTGGCCTGCCCTGCTAGGTTGGGGAAGTTCTCCTGGATGATATCCTGAAGAGTGTTTTCCAACTTGGTTCCATCTTCCCCATCACTTTCAGGCACCCCTATCAGATGTAGATTTGATCTTTTTACATAATCCCATACTTCTTGCAGGCTTTGTTCATTTCTTTTTTCTTTTTGGTTTCTCTTCTCACTTCATTTCATTCATTTGATCCTCAATCGCTGATACTCTTTCTTCCAATTGATCGAGTCAGTTACTGAAGCTTGTGCTTTGTCATGTATTTCTCGTGTCATGGTTTTCATCTCTGTCATTTCGTTTATGACCTTCTCTGCATTAATTAGTCTAGCTGTCAATTCTTCCACTTTTTTTTTCAAGATTTTTAGTTTCTTTGCACTGGGTACGTAATTCCTCCTTTAGCTCTGAGAAGTTTGATGGACTGAAGCCTTCTTCTCTCAACTCATCAAAGTCATTCTCTGACCAGCTTTGATCCGTTGCTGGTGATGAGCTGCGCTCCTTTGCAGGGGGAGATGCGCTCTTAGTTTTTGAATTTCCAGCTTCTCTGCCCTGCTTTTCCCCAACTTTGTGGTTTTATCTGCCTCTGGTCTTTGATGATGGTGACATACTGATGGGGTTTTGGTATAGGTGTCCTTCCTGTTTGATAGTTTTCCTTCTAACAGTCAGGACCCTCAGCTGTAGGTCTGTTGTAGATTGCTTGAGGTCCACTCCAGACCCTGTTTGCCTGGGTATCAGCAGCAGAGGTTGTAGAAGATAGAATATTGCTGAACAGCGAGTGTACCTGTCTGATTCTTACTTTGGAAGCTTACTCTCGGGGTGTATTCCACCCTGTGAGGTTTGGGTGTCAGACTGCCCCTAGTGGGGGATGTCTCCCAGTTAGGCTACTCAGGGGTCAGGGACCCAGTTGAGCAGGCAGTCTGTCCGTTCTCTGATCTCACCCTCCGTGTTGGGAGATCCACTGCTCTCTTCAAAGCTGTCAGACAGAGTTGTTTGCGTCTGCAGGTTTCTGCTGCTTTTTTTGTTGTTGTTGTTTAGCTCTGCCCTGTCCCCAGAGGTGGAGTCTACAGAGACAGGCAGGCTTCCTTGAGCTGCTGTGAGCTCCACCCAGTTCCAGCTTCCCAGCAGCTTTGCTTACCTACTTAAGCCTCAGCAATGGGGGGCACCCCTCCCCCAGCCTCGCTGCTGCCTTGCGGTTAGATCGCAGACTGCTGTGCTAGCAATGAGGGAGGCTCCGTGGGCATGGGACCCTCCTGGCCAGATGTGGGGTATAATCTCCTGGTGTGCCTGTTTGCTCAAAGCGCAGTATTGGGGTGGGAGTCACCCGATTTTCCAGGTGTTGTGTGTCTCAGTTTCCCTGGCTAGGAAAAGGGACTCCCTGCCCCCTTGCACTTCCCAGCTGAGGCAATGTCTTGCCCTGCTTCAGCTCTCGCTGGTCAGGCTGCAGCAGCTGACCAGCACCGATTGTCCAGCACTCCCTAGTGAGATGACCCCAGTACCTCAGTTGAAAATGCAGAAATCATCGGTCTTCTGTGTCACTCACACTGGGAGTTGGAGACTGGAGCTGTTTCTATTTGGCCATCTTCTGTCAAAGAATTTTATAGAAATAAAATTGCTGAAAGAATTTGATGTACAAAAGCTGCAGAGGTAGAAACAGGTTAATAAAAACAGTTCTGTGTTAGAGGAGAATTTGAGTTGATTTGACCCTGAACTGGGGGAGAGGGCGCTTAAGGGTCTGGTTCGACTTTCACAATTTCTATAAAGTGAAAACAAGGCAGTGAATTACAAGGAGCAGAAAGTCTGATAAAACAAGGAGAGCATTTTTCACTTTTGTTTAATGTTTACATTCTGTGACTGTGTAATTTCCATGGAACATGACAAAGCAACAATGATTTTGGAGGAAGATGTGGTGGAATACAACCATAACTTTCATAACCAGGCTTGTGCACCTCTCAGCAGTCCCATAATCATAGAGCTTAGCAAGTGCCTTTGTTTTAAAGTTCATAAAAGCAGGTTTCTGTGTGGAAATTTTAGAAAACTAACCACTGATGTGGGAATAAGACTCCGTAGTTTCTTGTCTCTGTCACAGCCATGACCACTGGAGTCCAACCTCAGATTTTTAATAAATCTCTGTGGAAAATGGCCCCTTGTACACTCAGATAATTCACCTTGATATCACTGCATGGACAACAGCATATGTATGATGGAAACAGGACAAGTTCTATGTTTCTGTTTTCCAACCTTATCATGTGCTAAAATGTTCATAAGATTCTGTTCCATTAATAAGAATGCAAATTAATGTATACATAAGGGAGATTCAGTCTTACTTCTAGATTCTTTATGCATTGAAAAAACCTTGATCTTTATTACCTTTGATTTGCTCTTAAATGGAAAGTTAATTCAATGGCCACACTTGCCGTATATTTGAAACCTTTTTTTTTTTTTTAAGAAAGTGGATGTATTACATGGAGGCTTCATTCTCCCAATAAAGCTTTCCATCCAAAACTCCATTAATGAGGATTATCAGTTTAAAGACAGGCTCATCAATAAGGCTAAGGGTATCCAAAAGTCTGAATTTTTCAGAAGTGGAAACAAAAATAGTGGAATCAGGGAAACAGCATTCAATGAGCCTTTTAACTGAGAGGTGATCTCTTTTTTTTTTTTTCTTTTATTTTATTATTATCATTATACTTTAAGTTCTAGGGTACATGTGCATAACGTGCAGGTTTGTTACATATGTATACCTGTGCCATGTTGGTGTGCTGCACCCGTCAACTCGTCAGCACCCATCAACTCGTCATTTACATCAGGTATAACTCCCAATGCAATCCCTCCCCCCTCCCCCCTCCCCGTGATTCCCCATCATCATCTAGGCTGGAGTTCCCTAACATTTATGTTAATAGGAGCTATTTTTAATTTTCCCTATGGTTTTAAGATTTGTAAGGTAGAGAACTTGGTGATTTATATATCTGGAGAAAAAAAGTACATAAAATGAAATCTGAGTAAAGATAGATGTAAGGTCTTAGTATTTGAATACATGAGGGCAAGAAAAGATACTGTGGTCGTCAATTTTTCTGTCATCCTCTCTGGTCACTGATGACTTGACTAGTGCAATTGGCTTGAAATTATGCCAAATAAAATTTTAACACCCACTGACCTGCTATTTTGAGATTCCATAAGCTAAGTTTCTTTCTTAACTGTTTGTGTAACAGGTTGGGAACACCCAGCCCACAAAACCTGTGTGGTTAGTAGCAATGGAGATAAACTCTTAGCAACCAGATAGTACTCATTGCAAGCCACTTCTCCCATCTTCACAAATGGTTTTGATCCTCAAAGGTGGTCCAGTCCCACCTATTAAGGTGGTCCAATCCCACCTATTAAAAATGTTTAGTACAGTCCTTACTGTATTCACCACAGAGATGTCTGGCTCCAAATACATGAATTCTGCCTCAAAGATAGGTTCTAATAAATGGTTCTATTTAGACAAGGTGAAGATTAAGATTACTTTGGCATTCTTATATACTCAACTCTTAATTATCCGTATTAATAAAGGAATCAAGGGGATAAGAGTTCAAACTTAAGCATAATACAAAGGTAATTTATATTTGGCTTTAGTATTCATTATGTGATTTTGAGGGTGAGCAAATTAACTTTCTAATTATAATTTGGCTTTTCAGAATGAGTTTTTATTCTCAATTGGCTCGCGTTGAAAGCCAGCTGGTGGTGTGCTAGAAGTCAAATTAAATTTGACCTGGAATTTATAAGTTTCTGCAAATGGCTCGCCCATAAATTATCAAAGTTGATTTGTTCTGCTTCACAGAGGTGGTCCAGACCATACCAATAGCCTATGGAGAGCCATGGTTTAAGGTAAATTGCATAGATTCAGAATCAGATATAGTATCTGATATCACAGACTTCAAGACAAAAGTATCACTTGAGAAAGTAATTTCAACAGGAAGGCATAACAATTCAAAACTTACATCTAATAGCATAGCCCCAAAATATGTAAAGTAAAAAAGGTCTCAGAACTAAAAGAATAAATGGACTATCACGTTCACAAAGGTTTCTGTTAATTCTCTATCCATGGCAAGTTGGCACTTTCCTCTAGGCTGGGATGCCCTCACCTCACATCTTCTGCTCAGTATTTTCCATCCTCTGTTCTCCTAAGGTACTGTCTCGCTCTTCAGTTGAACTATTTTCTTTTCCTGGATATTTTGGGCCTGAAGCTTTAGATACCAGGACTCTAATTAGCAGAAACCCTTGTGAGCAAGATGACAGTTTTCATCAAAGCAAAAGAGTTCTCCAAAAAGTAAATTAAGAAAGAGGGTAAGGTATGTATTTAGTGGCTTCCTCCTAGAAGGAAAAAGAAGAACTTGAAAGATTTGTGAAAATCCAAGTCAGAGTCATCCTTCCACAGATTCCAGTGCTACCTAAAAATGGAGCCATCTTCACTCACAGTCGAGACATTAAAACACAGGGAAGCATTACACTTGCTGGTTTAATCTTAAAGAAGTAGCTGAGGCATGGGTATGGACTGCATGCATGGAAGGGAAGTCAGGCCAAGGAGGAGCTCTAAGCCTAGTAGAGCTCAGAAATGAACATTTCTAGAACTATAGGACTTTCTCCTACCGTGAGCAAAGAGCAGTGATGTGTTCACATCCTGCAGCCAACAGCCACCTCTGAGGAACAGAGGTCTGTCTGATCATGGACAGGAGAGTCAGAAAAAGAGACAGACTACCCAAGAAAATTGTGAAATTCAAAGATAGCCAGCTTTGTCTGAGGCATCCCCATTCCATTCCCTCAGGTTTCCTGTCATCCCAGCCAAGTGCTGCCAAGTATGCTGGTGCTTCTGGCCTCCCTCACCCTGTGTCCCTGTATAAACTGAAACACAAAATAAAAATAACCACCATCCAGACATTAGTTACCAATGCAATAAAGAATCAAGAATAGCTATACAGCAGTAGCTTAGAGACCACAACTAGTTGAAATAGTGCACTAGAGCATTTATTTTAATGCTGATGTTTGCATAGTACCACACTGTGTAACTTAGAGTGTAAATGTCTTGGGAATGGTAGGGCAATGGGGACTATTGATGGAAATATCTTAGTATGAGATAGTGTGCTAAACCATAAGTATCTTACAAATGATGTTTTCTCTACCTCCATTTGCATTCATGGAAAAAAAAATGAGTAATTGAGATTATCACTTTTACCAGCTACCATCATTTGTTGAATTGAGCACAAAAAGTCAAACAGTCTATCATAGGTTCTCACATTTTAGAATCTATAGAAGACAATATTGTTAGGGTCTAAACCCTGTTAGCTTGGACAATGAATATGAACAAAACACTTTGAGATTGTTCCTTATTTTAATCTTCAATGAGCAAATAATTGCTACCTAAAAGTGTGTCTATTCCTAACCAATTTTGTACAAGGAACGGTTGTGAGGATAGAATGAGGAAATACTGTGAAACAGCTGGGGACTCTTAACACTCAACTCGAAGGACAAAGGATGTTATTACTTATTCAGCTGAGCTATTGGGATTTTATTAGTGCCTCTACTCACACACACACAGGAACACATACACACGTGGATACACACAGTGTGTAGAAGTACATAAAGTAGAAAATACACAGAAATGACTGAGTGGAATCAAACTTTAGGAGATGACATCAAGAACACTATAAGTGGACATTGTAGAAAAGTTATTTTTCAACTCACTCAAGTCTATCTGAAACACAAAAATTGTTTGATTAAATGGAGCAGCCAAACTTGAGGCAGGCAAAGATATAGTCTAAGAGACATTTTAAAAGAATAATTGGAAGGGTAACAGTTGTCAAAGCAGAAAGAGGCTAAAATAACGGCTCGGGGTTTACTTAAAGTGTCTGGGCACCTAAGAGGCCCAGAACAATGATGAAATCATAACAGGTTCTCAATCAATGTTGTGTATTTGTATTGCAATCAAAATTTTGTCAGATTCAATTTGCTCTCCCCAAGCAGTCAATGTTCTAGCAGAGTTAGAGTTTTATCACTCTTAGTAATACAAAGTTATGTTGTTGCCTAAGGTATAATGTTAAAATAAATTTTGTTTTGATTATTTATAAAATATATAGGTTTTGGGAAGGCTGTAATATATATTTGATATACATTTTGGACCCTAATGATTTTCCTAAGCTTCTATAATCTTCAGTCCAAATATATCTGATCTCAGTCTTCACCCAGTAAATTACATTTGTAGTAATAGTTTAAAAAGAAAAGAAATTGTAGGATACTATTTGTAGCTTCAAAGATAATTATGCCACTTAACATTTTCATGATGCTTTATAATTTGCAAAGGGCTTTCACTAACATATTATAATTTCTCACCTTTTCTTATGTTTCTGTTTCCTGGTTTTGAAATGCCTACAACACAATACACCAAGACAGGCCTAATTATACCAAAACTGCATATAAAAAACTACAGCTGAATAATTAAACAAAGCAATTCTTCTCAAAATTTTATGACAAAAATCACTAAAATCAGAGGTAGATAAATCCTCAGAATCTGAGAATATAATCCAAAGCAATCTAGCAAGACAAAAAATTACTCTTTAGGTATCCTACTTTATTTTTACATATTTTTCCAACTTCTGGACCTGGGTAGGATGTAATAGGTAGAAACAAGCTCATACAACAATTATGGAAAAAAAAATAGATCAAAGTAAGTAATCAACATCACTGTAAAAGTCATGTAGTTAATGGCATTGACTATCTTTGAAGCAAAGAAGACTAACTGAATTTAATATGACAGAGGATAAAGTCTTAGGTGAGCTGATACGAATGCTTCTTTTCTACCTTGGAGGCATCTGTTTGATTTAAAATTGAACTTACTGTAGAAGAAAATGTCTTTTGGGAAAAGAGAAACAAGTGGAGTTTTTGATAACTTCATAGGGGCTGGAATGTGAATTGGAATCTAGAGGATCACCAAGATCATATCCCAGTTTTCTGAATGAGAAATTTATTGAGTCCAGGAGTAGGATGAGAGGCTAGAGGGCTAAGAAGAAAGGGCAACATAAAGTCACCCACAATTTCTGGTGCTTAAGAAACAAAGTCTGGCTTTGAGGAGCAACCTACAACAAACATTCAACAAGTTTCATCTTTGAGACATTTGGAACCAAAAGAAAATGAAGTATAAGCTCAAGACAGCCTTAACACAGGCCTAATTAAACTTATTTGCCCATCACTCTCTGGAGAAAAATAAAATCATCAACATTTATTCTTTTATACACAAATCCTGTGCATAGTAAATATATATATATATTAGATATGTGAAAAGATAAGAAATGTGACAAATAGTCAAGAGAAAAAAAAACACTAAAGCAGATCCACAGGTGTTACACAGAGTTAAGACTTTAAATAATATAAATGTTAAAACAAGAGATAAAAATGAAGGAAAAGACAACTTCAACAAATAATTGGAATCAATAATACAAATAAACACTCCAGAACTGAGAAACACAATAAATAAAATTAAAAATTTATTAGACACATTAGCAGGTTTGGCAAAACAGAAAACAATTAAACTCAAAGATAAGTCAATAAAAAATTATATAATTGAAACACAGACCAAAAAAATAGAACAGAGACTAAGAGACAGGTAGGACATAGTCAAATGGTTAGACATTCACGTAATTGAAGTCCCAGGACAGAAAAGAAAATGAAGCTGAAATATTATTTCTGGAGATGATGGCTAAAAATTTCCCAAAACTGATAAAAATAAATATCAAATTAACATATTTCAGCTGTGCTGATAACCCCAAGTGGTATAAATATAAAAGAATCACATCTAGGCACATCCTCATACAACTGCAGACAAGAAAACTAGATGCAACACACTCAGATATAAAAATAATTTTGCAACTTTTTTAAACAAAATCAAAGAAACAAGACAATAAAATGATATCTTTAAGGTTCTGGGGGAAAAAAAATCTACCACCTTAGAATTCTAACCCTAGTGAAAATATTCCTCAAATGTGGATATATTTTCAGACAGACTCCACCCCCCCCCCAAAAAAAGTAAAGAAGTCATATTCAGCAGACTAACACTGTAATACACCAAATTCCCCAGAGGTAAAATAAACCTATATAGAAGCATTATTAAGAACACCAGAAAAGAAATATTTGGGTAAATATAAAATGTTGCTCTTTAAATCGGCAATAGAGAGTGTCTTGGGGAGTTTTAACATAGGTAAAAGTAAAATACGTGACAATAATACGCAAAGGATAGAAAGGGGTAACCATATTTAAAGTCTTCAAGGTTCTTGCATTTTGGAGAGGAAATACTAAAAATACTAATAAGGTAGACTCTAATTAATCAAACATATTTTAATCTCAAAAGCAGTTGTCTGCAAATCATAGCCTACGAACAAATCTGGCTAGCAACTTAGTTTTATAAAGTTTTTTATTGGCACACAACCACAGCTATTTGTTTACCTGTTATCCATGTTAGCTTTTACATTACAACTGCAGGGTTGAGTAGTTTCCCAGAGATCACATAGCTCCCAACAACAAAATATTTTCAGAAAAAGTTTGCAGACCCCTATTCTAAAGAAATAAAAATAAAAAAGTCCATGACTCAAAAAGTTAACAGAGAAGGTAAAATGGAATTAGCAGACATGATTAGGACAAGAAAAGGCAGGAAAGAAAGAATACATAAAGATAGGATTAAAGCAAAAACAACTGATAAAATGGTAGACATATACCTAACCAACAATAGTAGACTAAATACTTCAATGAAAAGAAACCAGCCTGAGCAACATGGTGAAACCCTGTTTCTACAAAAAATTAGCCAGGCATGGTGGCACATGCATGTAGTCCCAGCTACCCAGGAGGCTGAGATGGGAGGATCAACTGAGCCCTGGAAGTCCAGGCTGCAGTGAGCCGTGATCACACCACTGCACTCTAGCCTGGGCAACAAAGCCAGACTCTGTTAAAAAAAAAAAAAAAAAAAAAAAAAAAGGCCAATGATCTTCAGGCTAGATTGAAAAATATGTAACAGAGCAAAAGACACACATTTTAAGACAGGATTGAGAAAGATGTACCAGACCAGACAGACAAAAAACAACAGCTAGCTAGTATAGCGACATTAGTATCAGACACAATAGACTTCAAGGCTAAAATATTACTATGTAGATAAAGAATAATTTCAACAGGAAAATATAACAATCCAAAACGTATAATAAAATAGTCACAAAATATGTGAAGCAAAAATGTATCTAAAGGTCTTAAAGAAACTCTAAACTTCTAAAGAACTTAAAGGAGAAATAGACAAAGCATCGATCATAGTTGGAGAATTTAACACACCTTGCTCAGTAACTTAAAGAACACACAGACCAAAAAAACAGTAAAGATATTGAAGATTTAAACAACCTATGTAAACCAAATTGACCTATTTGACAACCATGAAAGACTATATCAAACATCTTAGAGTTCTTATGGAACATTTACCAAAATA
This sequence comes from Piliocolobus tephrosceles, assembly GCF_002776525.5. NCBI lineage: Eukaryota > Metazoa > Chordata > Mammalia > Primates > Cercopithecidae > Piliocolobus > Piliocolobus tephrosceles. The sequence continues at coordinate 28,118,927 of NC_045451.1, read as the reverse complement.
ATCTATATGCTAATCCACAGAACAAGTCTCAAGAAATTCCAAAGGTCTGAAATAATACTGAGGTCTGCTCTCTGACTATCGTGGACTGCTAGGAAAAACATACAGAAAGCTAACAAGAAATAAAATACACTTCCAAAAAATCCATGCCTCAAATAAGAAATCATAATGGAAGTTTAAAAATATGTTGAATGGAACCTAATAAAGATATGACATGTCAAAGTGGGATGTAATTAAGGATCTGGTTGTGGGGAAATTTATAGCGTTAAATGCACATAAAATATTGAAAATCAAAATCTGAGCTTTCATTTTAAAAAGCTGGAAAATAGCAAATTAAACCCAAAGAAAGATGAAACAAAAATAGAAGCAGAAAATACAGAAAACAGGTATTATCTTTATCTAACAAATGTGGAAACTCAGGAAAAGTAAATTGCCCAGATTGTATTCTTAGCAATAGGCAGCACTATGACTTGAATCCCGGTAATCTGATACCAGAATTTATACTTTCAGTGGTTATCTCAACAGACTCACGGAAAGACCCAACCGGGCTTTGAGCAGCACAGCTAAGCAATATTCCACTGTACACTATTGAAGCCAGCACCAATGCTGTCTCCATTTTAGTGTGAAATTCTGCCTCTACTGCTCTGGCCCTTACTACTGATGACTCACCAGGTGTCAACCTGGTCTATATCTGAGCCCACTATACGCAGCCTCACTGTAACTCCTGGCTCTAATCAAAGTTTTAGTTGCAGCCCTGTTGCTAAACGTGTCCTGCCCCGAAAACTGACTCTGGCCACACTCGTACCTCAGAAGCTCAGCCAGTGCTATTCTCCATCTCCCATCGCCTGGACCCACTAGGCAGATAGACCTATCTGTCTCCCACTTTGGCCACAGAATCTACAGAGTGAAACAACAGAGAGAATGCTATACAGAGCTTTTTATGGAGCTGTTTCAAAGAAATTCCAAATAAATTTGAGCAGAAAGTTCCTTAAAAGTTGTTCAATGGCATTTTTCCGTAAAATATGCATAAAGAAGGCAATTTGTTGCCAATTACCCAAAAAATTAAAGAGTTGGCTTTGGGGTTTTTAGTTTTTGTTTTGCACTGCACGGTTTTTTGGGACACAGTAAATATTAACTAAAAATATTTTGGTATCAGAGTATGTAGTAAAGAATGACCCTGACCAAAAAAGAGATATGGCCTTTGTTCTGGACTTCTGGGAGGTAATTTCTGAGCCCTTGGAATGTTATGCCTCATAGGAGTGTCTTTGTTTGCCTGGGAACATTGAGTCATCCTAGATAATCCAACTATATGACTTAGGGTGAGGGCTGGCTACACCTATGAGGTCTTAGAGTGGGGCCTGGTCACACCAGAAAGACCAACAATGTAACAGGGTAGCTGCTTTCTATATACTGTATCAGGTGACCTGGAGGCTGAAGTCAACTACATGGACAATCAATCATGCCTATGCAATGGAGTCCCAATAAAAAGTCTGAACATTGAGGTTCAGTGAGCTTCCCTAGTTGGCAATACCCAATATGTCTTATCCCACATAGATGCTGGGAGATGATATACCATCAGTAGAAGGTGACAGGAACTCATTTGGAACTCTCCCAGACTCTGCTTTATGTATCTCTTCACTGGGCTAATTTTAATCTATCCTTTTTTCTGTGGTAAACCATAACCATGACTATAATAGCTTTCTGTGAATCTTTCTAGTGAATTATCAAATTGGAGAATTATTTCTGAGAAATCCTCAAGTTTGCATTTGGTGTCTGAAGTAAGGGCAGTCCAGGGGGCTGCATACTGTAAGCTTTGTAGTTGGCCCAAACTTCTCATACAGGGCACAGTCTGACCGAGTTTGCTAGTGTTCTGCCAGCCATTTTTAATAAAAAGTCAGTCAAGGCTGGAGACTGTTCATATCACTGTTTTATTAATATGCATCTGCCCTTCCATCCTTTGTCACAGACATGCTTTACTACAACATTAAAATTACATATTCAATGTCAATTGGGCCCCTGTCATTTATATAAACATAAAAACAAAGAAAAAGGTTTGAAAACTGAATCCTTCTACAGCTCCCAAGGTCCCTATTGTCTGATCATTCCATCTTTACCCAACTTCTTTCCCTCGTAGAGGTTGATTTAAAGCAGCTTGCTTCCTGCCTGACCACATTCTTTGTTCAGACCTCTATAACTTAATGGATACAACTCCCTTCCCCATCAACTCCTTCCATCCCCTCCTTCCTGTTCAATGTCACCATGTTTCAGAGAAAGAAATCAAGTCATTGCTTCTCCATTATGGAGCCATCATGTATGGCAGTGACCTCACAAGCTTGATAAGGCTTTCAATTAAGTAATATTTATAAAGGAGTCAGAACATTACTTGACACATAGTAGGAACAATGTTAGCCTTAGCTACTGTTAATATTACTATTACTCCTATTATTGCTATTGCATGGCAGTCATTTTTGACCCCATTTTATAGTATCTATGACAATTAAATTTTCAATTACATCTATAATTGTTATTCTCTGTTCTATACCCCTTACCTTCTGGATTACTGTGCCTTAAGGGCAGGATCCACATCTGTTATTTTCCTTTGGTGATAGAGACTACAGGTACAAAGTAAGTGCCTAATCTTTTGACCTACTGATTATTCTGAGAATATTGGAATGAAAGCACATAATCTACCCATGCTAATGAGGGACATAATATTTGAATCCCTACAATGTGTCAGTGTGTGTCATTTGTTCTCCAGGGACCTGGGTTTTAGAGTTTTATAAAGATTTCAGATTTACAGCCATGACAATTTGTTACTGGAAAATAAGATGAAAGAAACAATAGACATTGAGCTCTCTGCTTCATATTCAATCTGCTCATAAAAGATATACTAGTATTCATCAATATCAAGTTCTCCTTTATGTGTCAATCACAGGAAAGACAGTACTTCCCAGTATTTGAAAACTGTTTTGTGACCCCCTTGCTCTCTTCTGTTTCTCTGAGGATTGGTGACATTGCAAATAGTGGAGTCTCTTTCAGTATAGGTCCTAGAGCAAAGCCCAAGTCAACTTGCCCTGGACATAAGAGAGAAATAACTGTGGTATTGAATGACTAAGATTTACAGATTAATTTGTCATGGCACAGAACCTAGTCTCTTCTGGTTGGTACTCTAAGCAAATAGGAAGAAGAAAGAAGTTCAAAATATTTGTATCACTTTATTAACACTGCCTTCTTGTATCGCAATTTTAAAAAAAAAAAAAACCACTTGAGTTATGATTGACATACAAAAAGCTGTACATGTTTAATGTATACAACATTAGTTTGCAAATGCACTCAAAATCATCAGCACAATCAATTCCATAAACATATGCATCACCTCCAAAAGTTTCTTCTTACCCTCCTGATTTTGTGATAAGGGCACTTAACATAAAAATTTGCTAGGAGGGTAGATATTAAGTGTACAAGTATTGTCAACTATAGTCACTATGCACTATAGAAATTTCTAAAACTTACTCATCTTGCATAACTACAACTGCCTATCCTTTGACTAATACCTGTTTCCTTCTCCCTTCTAACCCAAGTCTCTGGAAATCACCATCCTTTTCTCTGCTTCTATGAGTTTGGCTTTTCCCTGCTTCTATGAGTTTATATTCCTTATAGAAGTGGGACCATGGAGTATTTGTCCTGTGTCAGGCTATTAGATACAATTCTTAAAACAGCAAAGAACCTAGCTAGTTTGTTTTCCTCCCTATAGTTCTACTTTCAGTTTACTTTATTACTTGTATTTCAGTTTAATTTTATTACAGTTCTTTCACTTTACTTTTATTATAAAGAATTCAAACAAGTGTAGAAAATTGTACAGTTAACACAGATACTCACCACCTAATTCCACATTTAACATTTTAGAATATTTGCTTTTTCACTTATCTATCCATGTATCAATCCTCTTCTCCCCTCCATTCACTTACACCTTCTACCTTTTGATGCACTTTAAAGTTAGCGATATCCATAGATTACTTTCCCAATTCTCACACTTCGCACATAACGATAGCCTACGATTGAATATCCAGGAAGTAATGAGAGAAGGTTTACAATAGATACCTATTAAGTCCCTGTGTGCTACACACCTCAGATACAAATAAGTGAGCTTCAAGGCCAAAACAGCAAGATATCCAACACTTCCAAACATTTCCCAACACAAACATCCTCTCACCCTCCTTCAAACAGTGAAGATGCTGAGCTGTCCATATGTAGCATCATTTGTTCTTTCACAGCTGCTTAGAGAAAATGCAGTTCTCAGCTTCAGACACTGAAGTTCAGTGAATCAAACATAATGAGTCTGATGTGTCATTGACTAAAACCCAGGAAAAATGCTGTGGGTTCCACACCATTTCCTCCATTAAAGTCATGTCTTGGATTTTTATTATTTTGTTGCTATAGACACTTTAACAAATCGTTGGACATTGTGTTTCCAACAAAAGTTTTCTTTATGCTTTTTCTGTTTTCTCAGGATTCACTGGTAAATTATCTTCAATGATATCATCTCCCAAAAGTAAAGTAGGTTTGAAGAATAACTTAAATATTTTTACACATAACAATACACAAAGACTTGCAAAATATAAACAGCACTATTATATACATTCTGTTATCCTCCCCTTCACCTTTTTAGGTATATAAAAAATTGTAGTTGTCATCACCACTATTTTACAAATGAGAAGACAGAATCTAAGATTAAGCCTTAGAAGTAATAAGCTATGGATCTGGAGTGCAAACCAAGGCTTCTAGCTCCAAATCCCATAATTTTACCTCTATATTTGACATAAGAATAAAATAAAATAGTGTTTGGGGCAACGAATAGTTCCACTCCATGTGAAATATATAGCTTTGATACACTAACTCGAAATTTTAAATATGTATTGTATTTTATGTACATGTATGCAGATGTGTTGTGTATGCATATACATGCGTGTATATATATGTACATCCATATGTAACAGAAAAATCATTTGGACAGTTCCTCCCACGTAACAAGTTTTGTGCTAAGGGCTTTACAAATATTTTAATTTCATGCTCAGAGAACCCTTGTGTGTTGGGTATTATCAACCCTAGGGTACAAAGAAAACTGAGGCTCAGTGTAGTTAGGCAATGTGCCCAACGTTGCACTGATAATATGTAGCTAGCACTGTCTGGCTACAAAATTCATGCTCTTGAGCACAATACAATAGTTAGTGGAATCATTTTAAAACACTAGCTAAAAGAAAATTAAATGTGTTCATGTATTACATTTGTGTACCTATTGCCAAAAAATTGTTAAATTGAACTTTAAAAAGAGGCTGGTTCTTGTCTTTGTTTAGTTTCTCATTTACTTATTATTTATGCCAGGAACATGTTTCAAGCTGGTGATGATGTGATAAACATGACTAGGATTGTCTCTGACTTCAAGAAGCTTGGAGTCTCATGGAGAATGCTAGCAAATAAAAAAAATAAAATAAAGCTAAATTTTTCTCTAGACCTGCTTCACGTACAGTCTTTTTCAGGTGTTGACGACTCTGTCTTTCCAGAGGTTCATCTTTGGAGTCATCTTTGATTCATTTTTCTTGGCCCTATAGTTTATCAACTAATACTGCTAGCTCTACCTACAAAATATATTCATAATCCAAACATTTATTTCTGATTCTACTGCTACTACCCTAGTCCAAGTCACAATAATCTCTCAAGCAGATTACTACAATATTCTCTTAACTGGTTTCACATTTAACTCCCCCCACCAGTCTATTCTCAACACCACAATTAGAAAGATCCTGTTAAAACTAAGTCAGATCCATTCATCTGCTCACAATGTTAGTGGCTACAATTTCTCTCAGGAGAGAAGCTAAAGTCCTCAACCCAATTAAAATATGGATAAAGGATCTCAATAGTTGTATCTCCAAATAATATATAAAATGGCTGACAAGTACATGGAAAGATGTTCATCATAATCATTTGTCAGGAAAATGCATATCAAAACCACAATGATACCACTTTATACACACTAGGATGGCTCTAATCAAAAAAGACAGATAACAAGTACTGTCAAGAATGTGGCAAGGCCAGGCACAGTGGCTCATGCCTGTAATCCCAGCACTTTGGGAGGCCAAGGCAGGCAGATCACAAGGTCAGGAGTTTGAGACCAGCCTGACCAACTTGACCAACACAGTGAAACCCCGCCTCTACTAAAAGTACAAAATTTAGCTGGGCGTGATTGTGCGCATCTGTAATCCCAGGTACTCAGGAGGCTGAGGCAGGAGAATCACTTGAACCCAGGAGGTGGATGTTGCAGTAAGCCAAGATTGCACCACTGCACTCCAGCCCAGGCAACAGAGCAAAACTCTATCTCCAAAAAAAAAAAAAAAAAAAAAGTGGCAAAACTGGAGAACTCGTACACTGCTGGCGATAGTCTGAAAATGGTGAAACTTCTTTGGAAAACTGTCTATCAGTTCCTCAAAAGGTTAAAAACAGTCATAATATGACCCAGTAATTCCACTTGAGTATACTTAGGTATATACTCAAAAGAAATGGAAATATATGTCCACACAAAACCTTGCACATGAATATTCATAGCCAAATTATTCATAATGGTCAAAATGTGGAAACAAAGGCATGTCAACTGATAAATGGATAAAATGGAATACAAAACACAAAGACTACCATGAAAATAAATGAAGCTCTGATATGATATACTATAACATAAACCTTAAAGACAGTACGCTAAGTTTTAAAAGCCTATCACAAAAGCCCATATATTTTGATTCCATTTATACCATTTATAGAAAATGTCCAGAATAGACAAATCTATAAAGTTGGGGCTGGGAAGGTTGGTGGGGGATTGGGAGTGATTTCTAATGGACATAGGTTTCTTTTGGGGATGAGGACAATGTCCCAAGATTGATTGTGGTAATGGTTGCACAACTATGAATATACTAAAAACCACTTAATTATATATACCTAAAATGGGTTAATTTTATGAATATGTGAACTATGCCTCAACAAAGTAGTGAGTTGTGTGCCTGGGGGTAGGGGAGTCCTAGAGGAACAAAGTCCTTAAAACAGCTTCTGAGGCTCTACATCATCTGGTTGTTTCCTCCACCAGTAGTTCTCTAGTGTATTCAGATTCTCTTTCCCAGTCACTCAGCAGGAGCCAAAGAGGTCTTTTTGCTCTTTCTCAGACATACTACTCATCCTTTAGCCTCAAGACCTTTGCAGTGGCTATTACTCTCCAGAATGCCCTTCTCTGACATATTGACATGGCTCACTCCTCCACTTCCTTCAAATCTTTGCTAAAATGTCATCTTGTAAGTGTAACCTAGATTGTAATATCTTCCCCACTATGCATAACAAATTCCCCTTATCTTGCTCTATTTTTTTCCCCCAGAACATTATCTTTTTGTAGTAAAGCCTTCGGATGCTCACCCATATCTGATTCTCTTCCCCTTTCAAGCATACAGATAAATTAATCTTCTCTGCACCCAGAACCCACCACCATAGAAACGCAGACATGTGATCAGTTCTGCCCAGTGGGTCATCAGCAGCATTGACATGCGCCATTTCTACACCAAGATATTTAACTGTCAGTACAAGGCCTTCTAGTGATTTCTTCCACAACTCTAGTAATCATGAAGTCAACTTCATTTTCAGATTGAGGTGCTGAAGATCACAGCATTCCCGATTGTAGAAGCACTACAAAGCTGCAAGTTTCCCTGGAGAGTCATCCAGACCTATGGCACATTTTTCATGGGTGATCAGTTTTATGTGAGCTTGCTTGGTACTGCAGCATAGTTTAGCCTATGTTGATGGGTGTATCTAATAGTACTTATTAATTTTTATTGTTCATTTCTTCTTTAGTGTCCTTCCCATCCCACAAAAATGCATGGCATAATGCCAAGAGGTTGCATCTGTTTTGTTACTAATATCTCTCTAACTCCTGAAACACTACCTGGCACATCTTAGATATTTATTAGATGAACAAAATGAAGTAATATGTAAGTTTAAAAAGTCGGCTAGGTGTTGCAGCTCAAATTCCAGCAGTTTAGGAGGCTGAGGGAGGAGGATCAGTTGAGGCCAAGAGTTCGAGACCAATTGGGCAACATAGCAAGACCCCAGTGCTACAAATAAATTTAAAAACTTAGCCAGGCATGGTGGTACATGCCTATAATCCCAGCTACTTGAGAGGTTGTGGTGGGAGGATTGCTTAAGCTCAGGAGTTTGAGAAGCTGCAGTGGCCCAAGGTCTCACCACTGTACTCCAGCCTGGGGAGCAGAGTGAGACCCTCTCTCTATATTATATATAAATTTATATTATATATATATATATATATATATAATATAAATTTATTTAATATATATTAAATACAATTTCACAAATGTTGTGAAAGGGAAATACTCCAGAGTATTAGCAGGGTGACCTCACCTATTCGGTGGATTAGCTTAGTCTTCTCTAATGAAATGACTTTTAAGCCAAATTCTGAAACAAATCAACAGTAATGAGTTAGGTGATGAGAATTACAGAACCAAAAGGCACTGTCTTGCAAGGCTCTGAGCAATTACAACTCGGACCAGCGCTAGGAAGGAGTTGCAGTGTCATGAGAGCATATCACAGGAGGATTTGGCCCCTTCAGGGCAAGCAGTGTAACAAAAGTCATTGGTAGGAAGGAGGCAAAAATAAAATTAGGGGAAAAAAGGTGAGATCATATACAATCAAATAAATTTGAGGTACAATAACGTGTTAACAATTGTGCCAAGAATATAACAGTATATATTGAAGAATTTACAGAAGGCATTATGGAAGAGTGAGAAATGAGCTGGAATTTTAGCTGCCGATGAGGATGAGCGAGCAGAAGAAAGCAGGATACCCCACTGCTCACTGGGGTCTGGTGCTACACAGAGCAACGATCTCACATAAACACAGACACAGGAATGCCATTAGCACAGATGTAAAACCGTGGGGAAACCAACATAACTAGAATTGAAGGAAGTATTTTAAGGGCAAACTCCTATTGCAAAAGCAAATGGGATAGATAAGATGGGATCAGTTCCTTGGGAGCTGCTAATGCCTGGACTGAGAACATGATCAGAGCAGTGTGATTTAAAAAAGTATTTAGGAAGATGACTCAGGCACCAGTGACAGAACAGCCCAAAAGTTTTTAACATGAGGAAAGTTGAATGACCCAAACCACTGCTCCATCTAGCAAATATTTATCAAGCAACTACTATATACAATGTAAATAAGGCATTATTTTTAATGTCTAGAATATATTACTTAACTTTCTGGTTCTGATATTTGTAATAAATGTGAATGTTTACATGTACAAATAATTACTCAGATGCCCTGTGAATGTCAGACTAAAACTGTAAATTGGGTTTGGATTGACTTATATCAAAACCAATGGACAATTTAATTTCTACAGTCCCTTTACCTGGAGAGATGCTTACTTAGAATTCTTGTTTTAAATTAAGAAGGGCACGCAGTTTAGTTGCCTCTAAGGATCTGGACCTTTTAGAGGCTATTTTTAGAAAGATTTGTTTTGGGAGAGGTCAGTTGGTCTACAGTTCCAGCTGAAAAGGTTTATGGCTAGAGCTAATTAGTTTCCTTAGTATTATTTTTGGCCCTTCTCTAATCTGCTCATAATAGGAAAATACACTGAAAATTACTCCAATTCCACAAAGAAATAGGAGAGTCACAGTGCCTTAGTAGAAAGAAGCTACAAGAACAAACAAAGTCAGTTAAAAGGAACATATTAAAAACAAGTAAAATAATGTATGATCAATAATATGTAGTCTGAATACTTAAAACATTTTAGATGGATATTTTAGAAGATCATAAAATATCTTGACCCCTTACACTTAGAAGCATCACAAAATTGCCCCACAATCCTAAGTAATTCTCTTTCAAGTCTTCCAGAATGCCAAGATGATATATAGTTCCCATCAGTCAAATTGTCTGAGAGTGATGTTTTAAGTGTTATATGTAAAGTAACACCTATAAATAATGAGACAATTTCAGAATCAGAAAGAACTACATACTTTCCTTTTTTTTTTTTTTTTTTTTTTTGCTATAAGATATCAATTCATCCTTAAATACAAACCCTGATGAAAGTCTTAAAGAATTTTTTGCAGATACTTATCTTGAATACATACATACACTGAATAGAAATAGAAATTACACACTCTAGGATAGTATGAAAACTAATGTGTTGAAGTTAACATTTCATATAGTATATTGAGAAAAATTGTATCGAGTTCTCTTGAGAAGATTCAGAGAATTCTGGTTCTGCCAATATGGAGTAGCCCATTCCTCCCAGGTCCTCCCTGTTGCTACTGAAAAACCCTGGACACAACACAAGCATAGGAAGACTCTGAAAGGTGAAAAGGAAGAGGAAGACAATCTAACAGCCTCAGGATCTGTGGAACTACATGAAAATAAGCTCCATGGGTTTCTGTATTGCTTCCCATATGTTCCAGATAGGAGCTTACAGTTGCAGCAGGGTCAAGCAGGAAGTGGATCTAGCATGCATCCTCCCCACCCACACCTCCTCCCAAGAGAAATAGACAGGGGTGATCCAGTTCCCTTACTGGATGGTCTCTACATGGCCAGGCAGAGAGCTAACCTTGCATCTCCCAAACAGGAAACAGGTGGTGTTTTGATTCCCCTGCCAGCATTGTGACCATGGAGCTGAGTAGGGAGCTGACCACAACCCTTCCCTGTTCAGTAGAAATAGGTGGTGGCCTGAGTTCCCCACCAGGAAGTGCCCATGCAGTCCAATGACAAGCTAAGCCTCTATCTCCACCTGCTACCACAACTGTGGTGAATCTTTAGAAATTGATGTGGAATGAAAAAAAAAAAAAAAAAAAAAAAAAGTCATTCCCAAAAGGTTCCAACTCTGGGATTCAAAATTACAGAAATGTAGAGTGGGTGCAGTGGCTTCACACCTATAATTCTCACACTTTGGGAGGCCAAGTGATCTGTAGATCACTTGAGGTCAGGAGTTCGAGACCAGCCTGGCCAGCGTGGTGAAACCCCATCTTGACTAAAAATACAAAACAGCCAGGCATGGTAGTAGGTGCCTGTAATCCCAGCTACTCAGGAGGCTGAGGAGGAGAATCACCTGAACCCAGAAGGCAGAGACTGTAGTGAGCTGAGATCGCCCCACTGCACTCCAGCCTGGGCAACAGAGTAAGATTTCACCTCAAATAAATTAAAAAAAAATGTGTATACACACACATACACACATGTATATAACATATATATGTATACATACATACAAATATATATACACATACATACATATATTACAGAAATGTAGAAAACATCAGCCAGGGGTCAGATGTTGGGATGCAGGGAAGGGGAAGGAGGAGGAAGCTACATAGCAAATGAGAGATCCTTGTGAGGAAAGAAATGTCCTATATGAATGTCAGTATCTTGACTGTGATACTGTACTATGTTTTTTGAAGAAGTTACCATTGGAGGAAACTGAGGAAAGAGTACATGGAATCTCTGCATTATTTCTCACAATTCTCCATGAATCTGCAGTTATCTCAAAATTAAAAGCTTAAAAGTGATTTAATCAACAGGTGTGAGATCATTCATTTTAAGGAATCTTCCAATTATCAGATTAAACATTGTTTTATATTTTAATATAAAATTATTCAATTTCAATATAAAATTATTGTTTCTAAATAGAAATAGGAGAGGTAGTTATCTCTATTTTCTGGAGATTGAGCTAAAAAAATTGTCTTCATCTAATAGACTGGATACCAAAATTCTATCACATTAGCATTCATTCAATCATTCAACAAACATTTATTAAGAACACATGATGTACCCTGCTCTAAGTTATATGAATAAAGTAATGAATGAAACAAACTGAATACCTGCTCTCTGACACCTTATTAGAGAAGTACTCTATTTCATTCATGTTTGTCAACTAGTTCTTTTTCACTATGCAATACGCTGAAAGGGTGTGCTTCCTACCTACTACTTTGTTAGGTTGAAATACTTCTTTCTTCCTTTGCATTAATAATCCTTAGTGAAACTAAAAAGATATCTGAAGTTATAGTAAAGTAGGAAGCTGAAAGAATGTGAGTCGCTTAGGATTTTACTAGAAAAGCTCTCTAAGCTGAAAAAGTTTTGAGTAGGATCAGTTCTCACTGTTTGTGTGTTAATATCTATATCTATACATGGGATATAATTTGATGGAGGGCAACCAGGAGTAAATCTGAAACTCTTCTTACTGGCATTGATGATTTCAGGCTTTTCAGTGACCCATCTATAGCATCATTTTGAGTGTCACAAGGATAAAGTTTACATTAAAACACAAAGGACTTTTAGAAAGGAAAAACATAACTATTTCTAAAATAATGAAATTAGCTTTTAATAAACACTTGATTGCATTTATTCCATAAATACACATCAAACACCTACCACAAGCACTATGAAGAATGCAAAGATATTGTATCATAGATCCTTTCACCAATAAGCTCTTAGTCTTAAAGAGCTTAGCCAAATGTGAAGTAGGGTATATGTGGATACAGAACATGAAAAGATGGTTCACAAGGAACCAAATGGACTTGTCCTCCCATACGTGGTGTCCAGTATAGTCCCATGACATAAACCCACATGATAATATAAAGATCAAAAAATATGAGTCAGAAACCAATATGGAGGCACAGTGAGCTTTGCAAATAGCCCTAAAACAGCAGCTTTTTTATGACATGTATTTACATGTGTTTTGCCATTTTATGTATGTCCTTGATGAGAATATGAGTGCATGCTTCATTATCATTCAAGTACCAACTGGAGACTTCACAGATTCTACCACTTTATATACAGACAGCATAAACAGAAGAAATACTTAAACTTTTCTATTTCACACTGCAACCATAAAAAGAGATTGTTTATCCAGCTAAACTCTTTCACGTGAGACACAGGAGCACTATAACCAAATACCCAAACCCAATGCCAGGACCCGACTCTTCCTAGAAATACAGTAATGAACTAACAAGCAAGTGGTCTTAAACTCAGTTTGGCTTTTCTACTAGATAAATTAGCCATCATACTAAGTTGTAGATTGATCAATGGAATTCATAAATTCCCTAACTCCAGGAATTAAGAGAAAATTTAACTTGGTATTTTGAATTGCCACTCAATTCAGTTAATTCAGAAATGCCTGGGCCGGGCACAGTGGCTCACGCCTGTAATCCCAACACTTTGGGAGGCTGAGGCGGGCAGATCACGAGGTCAGGAGATCAAGACCATCCTGGCTGCCACGGTGAAACCCCATCTCTACTAAAAAATACAAAAAAAGTAGCCAGTGTAGTGGCAGGCGCCTGTCCTCCCAGCTACTCAGGGGGCTGAGGCAGGAGAATGGCATGAACCCAGGAGGCGGAGCTTGCAGTGAGCTGAGATCACCCCATGGTACTCCAGCCTGTGTGACAGAGTGAGACTCCAACTCAAAAAAAAAAAAAAAAAAAAGAAATGCCAGGAAGTAAAAACAATGAAACAAAGTACAAGCTGTACTGGAAAAAAAAAAAAAAAAAAAACACCATAAATATGTAATACTATTACATGTGCAAAATATAGTATAGTCATACTCATTTTGACAAAATATTCATCCACGCATTTTAACACATCCCTCAAACTACATCATCCAGCTCAGTGTCCCTGATTTAAGACTAGTATAACAAGTAAAGCCATTCAAACATATTTAGCACTACTTTGATAACAGTCCATTAAAACTATTCGTAACTCTGTGTCTCTGTGGTAAATTCAATCTTGGATCACCTTACTGCCAGAACTGCTGTGGTCAGCACCATTGGAATGAACAGATAGAGGCAGCCTGTACTTCATCTGAAGACTCTGCTCCTTTGTCTTATTTGAAATTACATCCTTCATCCCAAGACCTGAAAGGGCTTGAGTTGTTGGGTAAAGCAAACATCTCTGTCATCTCTCAGACTGCTGCTGCCAGGCATCAGCAGGAGTGACTTTCGCAGCCTAAAAAGGAGAATTTGACCCATCAGTTTAAATGACCTCTGAGCTGTGTTATTTGATGGCATGAAATGTAACATGCCGGATTTTACAAGAAAGGAGGGCCAGGATTGGTTTTGTTCCTCTTCTCAGATAAATTTGGTTCATCAGTTATTCTGTGGAAAAGGTACTCCCCTCCAAGGTCACTTGGATAGGAACCACAGACTTCTAGGAAAACTATGTTATTAAATTGGATACTTACACATAGGAGGAAGATCACATGGCAGAATTTAGCTCAGTATGTTCTGGACTGGGAACAAAAAAAAAAAAAATCCTTTGGTAGGGAATCCCAGTGCTAACTAGATATTCCCAAGAAGCAGGGTACTATATGGAGTTAGGGGAAACTGCAGGGCTAACAAATTCATGGAATGACTCATGGCAAAGTATTTGTGCAGACTGGTTGCAAAGAAACCACCTAGGGAACATCAGGGCTATTTCACTAGATAGAGGCCACTGGTTTTGACTCACTGTGAAAAAATCCAAGATCTATTTGTGACAACATGGATGAACTGGGAGGACATCACATTTAGTGAAATAAGTCAGGCACCGAAAGACAAGTACCACCTGATCTCATATGTCAACTCTAAAAGGGCCGAATTCAAAGCAGAGAGTAAAATAATGGTTACCACCATCATTCTCAGCAAACTATCACAAGAACAGAAAACCAAATACCACATTTTCTCACTCACAGGTGGAAATTGAACAATGAGATCACTTGGACACAGGAAGGGGATCATCACACACCAGGTCCTATTGTGTGGGGCGGTTGAGGGATAGCATTAGGAGATATACCGAATGTAAATGACGAGTTAATGGGTGCAGCACACCAACAAGGCACATGTATACATATGTAACAAACCTGCACATTGTGCACATGTACCCTAGAACTTAAAGTATAATTTAAAAAAAAAAAAATGATGGTTACCAGTAGGACTGGGGAGGTGTTGGTCAAAGGGTACAAAAATTTCAATTAGACAGGAGAAATTTGCTCAAGAGATGTACTGTACTATGTGGTGGCTACTAATAACTATGTTTTTTTGTTTGTTTGTTTTTGAGATGGAGCCTTGCTCTGTCACCCAGGCTGGGGTGCAGTGCCATGATCTTGGCTCACTGCAGCTTCCACCTCCCAGGTTCCAGCGATTTCCTGCCTCAGTCTCCCGAGTAGCTGGGATTATAAGCACATGCCACCATGCCCAGCTAATTTTTATATTTCTAGTAGAGACAGGGTTTTGCCATGTTAGCCAGGCTGGTCTCGAACTCCTGACCTCAGGTGATCTGCCCATCTCAGCCTACCAAAGTGCTGGGATTACAGACATGAGTCACTGTCCCTGACCATAACTCTGTATTGTTGAAAATCACTGAGTGTAAATTAACTTTTCTTATCACAAAAAAAAGAAATATGTGTAGTACCTATGTAGTTAGTTCAATTTAGTCACTCCAGTGTATACATATTCCAAAACATGTTGTACATGACAAAAATAAAATTGTCAATTCTAAAACAATTAAGAAAGGAAAAAAAATCTAAGATCTGAGCTGCCTGAATCCCAGGATACAATGATGAGGAGAGGATACATTGGCTTATAACTCACTTAGTTTGCCAGCAGCAATGGAAGAGGATTCCCTTGATCCAGAAAAATGAGTCAGGTTATATAGAGATACAGATCCCTTAGAGGTATGATAGATCTGAGGTCAGTTAAGTCACACCTTCATCTTATAGATGAAAGTGGCACCAAAGCAGTGAGAGATGATTTGCCCAAGGGTAGCTACGGAGTGGCAGAAACAAATCTAGAAAGAATGTCTGTACCCTTCTAATGACAACCCCTATGTTCTTTATTTTGTAGTTGCCTTGTTTTTAATTTTTAAAAAACTATGAAAAATAATCCAGCCATTATGGCTTGAGTTGTGTCCCCCCACCTTCCTGCAAATTGAAATGTCACAGTCCTAACCTCTAGTACCTCGGAATGTGACCTTATTTAGAGAAAGCATCTATACTGAGGTAATGAAGTTAAAGCTAGATCATTAGGGGGGACTTTAATCCAGCCTGACTAGGGTCCTTACAAAAATGGGAGTTTGGACACAAATATAGACATGCATAGAGGAAGATGATGTAAAGAGACACAGCATAGGGAGGAGACAGTGGATGAAGGAAGAGGCCTGGAACAGATCCCTCCCTCATAGTCCCAGAAGGAACTAACCCTGCCAACACCTTGATTTCAGACTTCTGACCTTCAGATCTGTGAGAAAAAATTTCTATTGTTTAAGTCCTCCAATTTGCAGTACTTTGTTATGACCACCCCAACCAACTACCATACCACACCTGCAAACCATGCAGATGTTTATACTGAAAGTCAATACTCTCTCTCACCTTGACAATTTCATGCCCTTTGGGTAACTGGTATTAGCATTTTGGAGTGTATCGATTCACACCTTTTTCCATACACATGATTTTTATTGGTTCACTTTTAATTAAAGTATAACACTTTGCAATGCAGTTTTTTATCCATCTTCCAGATGGACTTGTATAACTCTCACTCATTAATTGCTATGTAATAGTCAGTTTTATGTACCATTCTTCCGCTCATTAACAGTCAGGTTATTTCAGGTTATATAGCATTACCAAAAAATGCTGTGATAAACATCCCTGGACATAGGTTTTCAATTTTAAAGCATAGATTTCTTAAATTAGAATTTATCATTCAAGAATTATGTGCATTTCCTATTCTTCAATGCCCACTCCCACCAATGTATCAGAATATTTCTCAGCTAACAGTGCACATAAATTTCAAAAACCTATTTGATTAGGTTTCAAAAACCTGTTTAAAGAGAATGATAATCACAAAGAATCTGATTAGACTCTTAGATGGAGGTCTTTGCTGCATTCTGATAGATCAGGAAAAATATAAATAATGAACACATTTTTCATCCACGCAGAAGTAGAGTCCCTTCACAAATCCCTTTTTCCTGGGTTTTGTTTTTGTTTGTTCCTTGAGATGGAGTCTCACACTGTTGCCTGGGCTGGAGTGCTGTGGTGTGATCTCAGCTCACTGCAACCTCTGCCTCCCGGGTTCAAGTGATTATCCTGCCTCAGCCTCCCGAGTAGCTGGGATTACAGGAGCATGCCACCATGCCCAGCTAATTTTTGTGTTTTTAGTAGAGACAGGGTTTCACCATGTTGGCTAGGCTGGACTCAAACTCCTGACCTCTTGATTCACTCGCCTTGGCCTCCCAAAGTGTTGGGATTACAGGTGTGAGCCACCGCACCTGGCCCTTTTTTCCTGTTTTTAATGGAATGCATCCCATACAAACTACTGGTTTCCACCGTCCATTTACATTACTTCTTTACACATTTTTAAGGCAACCTAGGAACGCCAGTGCCAAAGCCCAAACTGAAGCTGACAGATGCTATCCAGTGATTCTTTCAACTACAGAGTAATTTTCTAGTTCTAGCAAAAAGCATGGCAAGGTCTCTGTTCCCCTCAATCCACTCTCAGTTAACATATGAAGCTTTAGAACCTTGTGAAGAAATGGGAATGCCCAGACATTTCACCTACTCTGGACTCTACTGGTGATTTCAGGGGACAGTTGGCAGGAAGTAGAACAAAACCTGTGGAGATTTCAGGCACGTACTATGATTCTGAAGCCATTATTGAGGTAACTTTGCTGAAGTCAGGGTTCTTGGGAGAAAGGGACATGCATAGAGCATTTCTATTGCTGAGCAAATTGGCCATGACTTACTATGCAGATCTGCAGGAAAATGAATGAATAACGTTAAGCTTAAAAAATGCACTGGGCTTGCAAATACTTTTGTCATGTCAACACAAGCTGAGATTGGCACCTCAAGAAGAGTGGCTCATCCCTGACAGATCACTCATGTGTTCCTTAAGAAAAATGACAATTTAGGATGAGATTCAATCATAAATTATTCATTTGGGGTTTTTTTCCCACTTTATTTCAGAACATTCTCCTGGTCACGTCTTAAGTTAATTTCTCCCTGATCCCATCATTTACAAATGCAGACAATTCTCAGTAAAGGAGCCAGATCTTAAGCAAAGAGTCACACGACTTCCCCTTCTTTAAGAGAAGTCACTCTAGCCCGCAGTTGCTGCCCTCAATTGCTATTCCCTTTCTAGGCCAATAATAGCTGCAGCCCAATTAAGGCTGTAAAGGTGGCCCTTATTAACATTTTAAAAATAAAGCCATCTTCACCTAAAGTTGATAAGAACAAGTATTTTTCTTTCACCACCGCCAAACCTCAAACACACTAAGATTTTCCTCTGTGAAATCACTGCATGTTTTATATGCTATATTTATGTCTCATTGTAAAGCATTCGTTGGTTTATAGACCTTGGGTCCTCGAGGAAACATCACAAATCCTTATTATACTTTTTGGTATTAAATTTGGTGTTAGAATCTCTGATTTATCTGCCAGGCTAACTCACATGTAAACAGACATCTCTCTCAAAGCTTCTTCAAATTCAGTAACCCCCTCAAAAATAGTTCATGCTAAAGTTCTAGCCTTGAAGTTATCCATTATCAAGGATAATGATAAATTGTATTTAGTTGTTTCCTCATTATGTTCTTTTCCTTGTACACACACACACACACAAACGGGGGACCAGAAAAGTACAATTTTGGATGCCTTTTAAAGACAAGTGTTGATAGGCTTTCTATGTGAATACAGTAATCTTCTTTAAATGAAGGAATGAATCAATCACCACGAGGTGACTGTGAAGTCCAATAAACAGGGCAATAAATAATGATCATCTAATGAATGTAGATTAAAGACTCAGCCCAAGGACATTCCTCCTTATAAGTTCTCACCTTTCCAAGGAATGCAAATATTAAAATATCTTTGTATAAGTTTATGTTGCGATTTGCTTTCTAACTGCCACATAAGATTGTTCTGATGGGAATGTGAATAGAAAAATTTAATCATTTGAGTATCTTTTAAGACAATCTGATTATATGAGTGTTAGTGTAAAGTTTTTTGAAGATGTCATTGTCCTGGTTGTTCCTTTTAATGATCTTAAATAGCATAACATTGCTAACTACAAGATTACAGAAGAAACAATTTTCTCCTTTGACATTTTCAAAATACTGAAATACTTAAGATGTTTAATAAGCATGATTATATACTACTGAATATATTTCTAATGTGAAATGCACAATATATGTACGAAAAGCCAATCAGAACTTAATTCTCTTTTAATTCAAGTTAGTAAAATGTTGTTGTGTTCCTATGATGTACAAAGCATAATGCTAATAGGGAGGAGAGAAAAAGATATGGCATGGCCCCTGCCCTCAAGGAACTTCCAAGTCAAGTTACCTTTTTCCTTTTTTTTTTTTTTTTTTTTTAATTTGAGACAGTCTCGCTCTATCACCCAGGCTGGAGTACAGCGGTGTAATCTCAACTCACTGCAGCCTCCGCCTCTCAGGTTCAAGCAATTCTCCTGCCTCAGCCTCACAAGTAGCTGGGATTAAAATTACCTACCATCATGCCCAGCTAATTTTTTGTATTTTTAGTAGAGACAAGGTTTCACCATGTTGGCCAGGCTGGTCTCGACTCCTGACCTCAGGTGCTCCACCCGCCTCGGCCTCCCTAAGTGCTGGGATTACAGGCGTGAGCCACCATGCCCAGCCACCTTTTTTTTCTATTTTACGTGAACTAAATGGTCTTTAGTTTTCAAAGTAGAAAGAAATTTTGAACAATAGTTTTCATATCAAGGGTCCTCATAAATCACATGTGTAGTTCTCATGCTCAAGAATGAGAAAGACCACTGAAAACAAACCCCATATTTTTTAGATAAATATATACCAGTTGCGGGGGTTGTCTAGATCTAGATCAACCAAAATGATCTAGTTCAAACAGTTCAAACATGAAATTATCTGCCTGTGAAGTTGTAAATTCCCCACTGTTCCAAGTGCCACGCAGAGCCAGACAGCCTCCTGTCATAATGTTCATAGAGGACACTTGGCACCTAAGGCAGTTCTCGCCAGCACTGACACACCATGCAGCTATGTCCTGAAACACACCCTGAGCCTCCATGGATGAAGCTCACATACTTTTCAAAATGATACTTTTGAAAATCAAGATAGGATAGCATATTTAGAAAGTATATCATATTTAGACCGTGATTTAATCTTTATTTTTGTTGGATCTGAACAGTATTTTGAAATTATTCTAGAAGTGATAATGCAAGGAAAGAATCTAGTGTAATTTTATTCATAAAAATATCAAGAAAGCTACTGATTTACACATAAGTCAAAAACAAAGTACAGGTGAAAATATGGTTAAATTATAGACTATTAAACATCATTAAATTTCTGTTGTGGGTTTTTTTCTGAAATATTTTTCAACAAGTTGCATAATATCTTTGTACAGTAAATTAAGGATTACTTTGTAAAAATTTGAAGTTATGAAGTCAACTATTAAAACATTATTTCAGAATATTTTAATAGATGAACTAAAGACATATTCAGATAAGGTGGTTATAAGTTACTTTCTATGTTTGTAGAATTTCCAAAACCTTTGAATCCTATAGGTTTTTAGAATTGTATCTTTTGACATCTTGTAAAAAGATAACTGAAAAATAATATGGTTCAGCGGATTTGAAACTGCCTGCACAACAGTTCCCAAAGAGTATTAATTAGTAGATCAATTTCAAACTAATAGGTGGTTGTTAATTTTATGCTAAAGAAATCTGCCCTTGGTTCTGTTCAAATATTAGGAGTGACTTGGATGTGGACATGGATAATCTGCTTATCAAACCCATAGATGACAGAGTTGATACAGATAGTTGGTTGATCAAGTAGAGTCAGTTGGTCTCAATAGGATAGAATGATGTATTGGATTACATAAAAATGAACAGGATAAATGTATAAGTCTGGCACATGAGTTTATAAAAATGTATGAGTATAGAAGAACAATGGTACAGCAACTGTAGTATACCCTCATAGATTGCAATTCCAATACAAAAGCAAGTGAGGTATGGGTAGGAACTAATATTTACTGAATGCCTTAAGCTCCTAACCACAGGCATCAGAGAGACCCAAGCATTGATATTATTCCCATTTTACAGAGAAAATGAGACATAAAATAATTCCCCCTATGTCCTACAGATTACAAAAGGCGAATCTGGAATTTGAACCTAGAGCAATCTTTCTGTAAAGACATGCTTTTATCAATCCATTATCACATAAACAGTGCAATAAAGATACTGTAATAATTAATGTAATCCTGGGTTACTATATTAGTTCATTACCACACTGCTGAAAGACACACCCGAAACTGGTAACAAAAGAGGCTTAATTGGACTTATAGTTTCACATGGCTGGGGAGGCCTCAGAATCATGGCAGGAGGCAAAAGGCATTTCTTAAATGGCGGCAGCAAGAGAAAAATGAGGAAGAAGCAAAAGCGGGAACCCCTGTTAAACCCATCAGATCTTGTGAGACTTATTCACTATCACGAAAATAGCACAGGAAAGATGGGTCCCCTTGTTCAATTATCTCTCCCTGGGTCTCTCCCACAACATGTGGGAATTCTGGGAGATACAATTCAAGTTGAGATTTGGGTGGGGACACAGTCAAACCATATCAGTTACATTAGGAGAAGTGCAAGGCAGAACAAAGAAATAGTACTCTTTCTCTAGTTTACATTAAGTCAGATATTTATGGAAATCTAATGTAAAGATTAACACATACACACAGTCATCAAGATGAAAAGAGAAAAACAAATAGGAGGTTACTTATACAATGAAATAGTACTCATCACTAATAAGAAACAAACTACTGATACAACAACATGGATGATCTAAAAAAAAAAAAAAAGAAGTTGAGCAAAAGTGTGTGCTGTTTAATTCCACCAGCTTGAAGTCCATGAAAAGGCTTAACTCATCTATGCGGATAGAAATTAGAACAGTAGCTCCCTCTGGGAAGGTTGCCAGGAAAGGAGCATAGGGAATTTCCCAGAACGATGAAATGTTTTATATCTTAATTGAGATGGTAGTTACAGAAGTATATACTATTGTCAAATGTATCAAACTATATACTTGAGATTTGTGCATTCTATTATATGGAAGATATACCTCAAGCCAAAGAAAAAGTAATGTATAGAAACTAGAGACTATGGCACTATGACAGTGAAGTATCCAGAAATCATGACCTATGTGAAACATGCAATCTAAGAAATATTATTTGCGAACATTTATTTTATTAGCAAGAAGTTCAGGAAAAGGGAGATAGAATGAGGTATAATATTGATGTTTAGAATTATACTCTAAGAGAAAAAGAATAATCGTAAGTACTTTTTAGGGAGTGTAATTAGGGTGAATAAGTAGACATTTTACCTCAGTCTAAAAATTGTCTTTAGTCAAAACAGTTCAAACATGAAATTATCTGCCTGTGAAGTTGTAAATTCCCCACTGTTCCAAGTGCCACGCAGAGCCAGACAGCCTCCTGTCATAATGTTCATAGAGGACACTTGGCACCTAAGGCAGTTCTTGCCAGCACTGACACACTATGCAGCTATGTCCTGAAACACACCCTGAGCCTCCATGGATGAAGCTCACATACTTAATGGCATCTAAACTCTCAACTCCACTCTCAATCTACTCACAACCCTTGGGACACAGAAGCACCAGGTCCACAAATGTGTGTGCCTGTGATTAGCAGAAGCAACCTCTACCCAACTTCTACTCCAACCCTACCACACGCTCCAATGTCAGATTCTAAAGAAAAGTGGTTTAAGAAAATACACTTTCAGGTTTGGGGCACTTCTTAATCTTTGGTGAACCAAAATATTCCTTATTAAGTTATTTAACCTTATCTATTAATGAGGGCTTACTAAGTATCCAGCATGCTCTGAACACTGGAGATACCAACAAAAAAATACAACAGTCCCCATTTGGTGGAGCTTACATTCTTCTTGGTTGACATCAAGTGGCTTAGGACAAGAACATCTGTTCTTCAGACCTATCCCAAGTGTTTAACTCTGCTGGACACATAAGAGGGTGATGAATAAATACCCATTAACTTAACTTGATGTGAGAAACCAACAGAGCAGGCATATATAAAAGCCTCATGGGGGAGACAGGGCTTTTCCAAGACTTAGACATGGTATTTTGCTACTCAGCTCAGTAAAAATCTGTTAGATGTCAGATGTTGACAAAATGTTCATTTTCACTATTGTTCCTACACCTCAATAATAAGCCAATACACTGTGACTCAACGGATTTACTCTGAATTTACAATTTAGCTAATGCTATCCCCCAGAGGAACTCCAAGAGCCTTAGTAGAGCTTAATGAAATTGACTTCAATAAAATAAAAGGAGTGATGTTACTGAGCTATATCCAATAAATCACAGAGTTTATTAGCTGACATTAATTTATAATTTCAGGCACAGCAATGAAATTATTAACAATGGATACCTTTAAATTGGGTGAGAAGCCCAGTTAGCAAATTCTGAATGCAGTAAATCCTTCTAGAATAAAAACAGAAAACAGTCTCTATGGCAACAGCTTTGGGGAGTTGCCTTCAGCCTCACCTAATGAGCCAACATATAATGTTTTAAGTGTACCCCAATTCAAGAAGTTAAATTAGACCCACATTTTAAGATCTGCTGAAACACTAGCTGCAAACTTTACAGATTGACTCTCCAAGGAAAATTAGGTATTTGCTATACCTGCATCAGAGGTGAAAAGTTCAAAGGAAAATGTGTATAAATTGCACATATGTAAGGATGAGAATTAACAATTCTGTTAGTTTTCTGTGTACTTCCTCCACGTGTAATCTTTTCTTCCTCTGGTCTCTCATCTGTAAACCTTTTTTTTTTTTGGTCTCTAGCTACTGCTCACCACACACAGTCATTAAATTTTCAATGGAAAAACATAAAACACATTTCCTCAAAGGTCTAAAGTCATCAGAAAGAAGTGGGCAGGTGTGTCTGCAAATCAGTACATTCATACATTTGGGAAAGCATAGAGGGGAAAGGGAAGAGGAAAATCAAGTAAAAACACAAAAATTTGCTCTAAAGGCAATCCTAGTAAGGGACTGTGTCAAAAACTAGAAGCACTATATCAAAAGGCATAGTGGCCATTCACCAGAAGGGAAAATGATGGGAAGGAGGCACTGCAGCATGAAACAGCTTGGAAAGTATCGAAAATTGCTATCTACTTGATATTTGAGAAACCTCACATTTGGGTAGTTTAGTGCAATGTAGCTAAATGTTTAAACTAAACCTCACAGTGGTGGGAGGAATAAAAGCAAGGTGATAAAACCTTTTTCTAAGAGTAGGCATAAGAGGTAATAAAACTGTTTCCTAAGAGTAGGCTTAAGAATAACTATTTGGCCAGCTCTTTGGGAGACAGAGATGGGCAGATCACTTGAGGTCAGGTCTTTGAGACCAGCCTGGCCAACATGGTGAAACCCTGTCTCTACTAAAAATACAAAAATTAGCCGTGCATGGTAGCAGACAGCTGTAATTTCAGATACTCGGGAGGCTGAGGCAGGAGAATTGCTTGAACCCGGGAGTGAGAGGTTGCAGTGAGCCAAAATCTCGCCACTGTACTCCAGCCTGGGTGCCAGAGTGAGACTTCATCTCAAAAAAAAGAAAAAGCAAAAGAAAAACAGAAAAGAAAATAACTTTATTCACCTTTGGCAACTCTTCCTAAGTCACCCCATATCATCTATGTCAGTCTGTATTATATCCAGGGAATTCAAGAAAGTGAAATCGCTGTAGGGAACTGTCACCAGCCCCATGGGCTTCCCCTGGGCAGGGGACATTCTAAAAATGGGAGTATCAGTGGATGACTAGTTCCAATATTAACATTAGAGTTTTGAAAGGCAAAAACTTGTAAATAGAAACTGGGGAATAGATAGTAATACATATGTATTTATATAGAAAAGGAAGAGGCATGATGAAAAATGTAAAGATAACTCAGTACCTATAAATACTTAAGAGGGAAGAAACAGCGAAATATGACTAAAAAGAACCAATTAGAACTTTAACTCAATAAGTCACTTTTCTAGAAGGACAAAAAAATAAATACTGCCACACTTAACAATGACTTTTCATTCTGAGGAAGAGGGAAGATGCAATGCAATTTGATACATATATGAATATTATGTTTAAGTCACCAGGCTAGGTGCCATAAGGATGTATAGAGATTTTAAATATAAAATGGCCAGGTACGGTGGCCCACGCCTGTAATCCTAGCACTTTGGAAGGCTGAAGCAGGTGGATCATGAGGTCAGGAGATTGAGACCATCCTGTCTAACAGGGTGAAACCCAGTCTCTGCTAAAAAATAAAATACAAAAAATTAACTGGGCGTGGTGGCACACGCCTGTAGTCCCAGCTACTCAGGAGGCTGAGGCAGGAGGATCATTTGAGCCCAGAAGGCAGAGGATGCAGTGAGCAGAGATCACGCCACTGCACTCCAGCCTGGGTGACAGAGCGAGACTCTGTCTCAAAATAAAATAAAATATATCTTGGAGGATTTTGCAATATGGCAGGGGAAATTAGCCACACAGATAGATCCCACTTTACAACGGGCACACTGATCCTTAAAGGTCAGTTGGGAGCTATCTCTTTGAAGCATAAAGGAATTACCAAAGGAAAAAAAAAAAAGAGTTGGGAGAAACAATACACTATTTTACATCTGAATTTCTGAGTGGAAAATTCAGGCTATAAGGCGGCAAGAATAAGAGGTAAATTTCAAATGTGCATTTTGAATCAATTAGAAACGTAAACTGTTAGGACTGTCAAACTAATCTTAACTCTATGCTAACTTGAAGATAATTTCTTTAGAATAACCCAAATAGATGGATTGTCTTTTCTTTCAACTGTGTTCATACATTTGTTTAGTGCATTCTAAAACTACTGGGTACAATGCCAAGGGTGATGGATTAACAGGTTATTAAACATTGATTTTAAGTGATAGTTTTGCATTTCAGGTTTTATTTGAACAATTTTACTCTTTTCCCTATTCATGAGCAAGAAGTATAAAATTCCCCCTTCAATTTTTCAAAATGGAATTAACGGTAAACAGAAGAAGTTATCTCCAAAACTTTTTCAGCCAATAGTGATGGAGAGGAGACAGATTGCTAGGCATGTGGTTACCAACTAAGTGTACATGAATAAGTCAGCCTGTACTTCCCAAGCTGTGGCCAGAAGGAAAAACCCAGAGACGGTCTGCTTTAAGAAAAAAATAAGAACCCCATTGGTGAGGTTATTGCCCAATAGCAAGATTTTGGAAATTTCTTATTCCAAGTTTATTCACCCTCTTCTGTGGTGAATAAATGCTATAGAGCAACTATTTTACAGCATCTGTGGTGACAAATGCTGTAGAACCACCACAAGGAAGAAGTGTTGCTTAGGTTAAAGCTTCCATTGAGTGTGCATCTTCCTGGTATAATTGACATCTGATGTATATGTTTTGAGTATGTATATGTAAAATTAATACTCCTCTTTTTTAAAAATAAGCAGTATTGGAATTAATACAGTGAGACCAAGTCACAAATTCAGTTGTGCCAATAATGTCAATTGTATATAGCTCTCTAGGGATCTTTAATCTGGTTATTTTATTATAAATGTGGATATGTTTTTACCAGCTATTACCCACATCCTTAAAATGCAATACTCAAGGTCATCACCACTTGCCCCTATGAGCTCCTTACTCAAGACATATATCCTCTCTAGAAAGTTATAGTAAAATAGTTTTGTTAGAGCATCTGCTAGGAAAGTCTCATTTTTTACAAAATCAACAATGGCTAAGATGTCAATGGCTCCTCTTTAGTGGTGGTGCCATTGCATATGCATGGCACAAACCGCACAGACAAACCACATCCATGCATGTGGGAGAAATTAGAACTGAGACATGAGAATACGTCATAGTCAGCAACAGTAGTCCCAGTACCAAGAGTTCAGCTGTAACTGTGCCTAACATTTTCACTTTGGGTTGTAACCAATTTTTTTGATTAGACTCTTAAAGATCCAAGTAATAAATACAGTATAAGGTACATGAATTTCACAGTTGTTCAATATAAACTGGCCTGGAGAGGAACAAAAGGCAAATGGTAAGAGGCTATATCATTAAATTGAGTAAGGAATGATAATGGCATTGAAGAGGGAGAAAAACAGTTGGCCATTAGAAAACAACTTGCCCAGTGGGTTTTACCCCCACACTCGACTTCTCCTTTCCATGGCATTTTCCCTTCTACTCTGAATGTAGCTGTTCCCCAAAATCCACAATGGCTTCCGTAAGAAATGTGACAGAAGTTGTAAGCTTCAGGTCTAAGTAAAGCTAAGTAAGGCCAAGAACATCAACTGTCTGCATGACTCACTAGTTACAACGTGGGTGTTTATGAACTGACTTCATAACTACCTGTGAAAAGATAATTGGAAGAAAGATATGAGATAAAAGGAAAGGGTTTGTGTAAAGTAGAAGCAGAGTTGGATAATATCACAGTATCAGTGGTATAATTTGGATATTTGTACCCACCAAATTCTCATGCTGAAATGTAATCCTCAGTGTGGAGATGGGGCTGGTAGGAGGTGTTTAGATCATGGGGGCAGATCCCTCATGAATGGCTTAGCTTCATTCCCTTGGTGATGAGTGAGTTCACATGAGATATGACTGTTTAAGTGTGTGGCATCTCCCTTCTCTCCCTCGCTCCCATTTTGCCATGTGATATGCCAGCTCACCTTTTACCTCCTGCCATGACTGTAAGCTTTCTGCTACTTCAGTAGGAGCAGATGCTGGTACCATACTCCTGTACAGCCTGCAGAACTGTGAGCCAGTTAAGTCTCTTAAGTTACCCAGCCTCAGATAATCTTTTATAGTAACATGAACAGACCAATACAGAGTCATAGGCAATGAATTAGGTTTTAGAATTAAGCTTCACTATATTAAAATTTGTTGAGTGAGTGAGCAAATGAACAAATAAGGCTGTGACAACATCAACCACTAAAAAGTTGACTTTGTAATTTCTCAGTTCTAGTAATCAGTAGCCACAGATTGCAATAGAGGTGACTTAAGAAATGAGAGCAGGCAGCAATATAAGTTAGTATGCAGCAAAGAACCTCAGTCCTAAAGGCCAAAATACAATTGCCTTGACCAAGTCACAAACTTTCTGAGACTTGGGAAAAACACAACCAATTCTGATGAAAGAAAAGAATTGACATGGGGGAGGCAGAGTAAGATGGCCAAACAAAACCCTCCAGCAAATGCTCCCCCTGCAGAAACACCAAATTGAATCAAAAACAGGTGAAACATCACAGTAACTGGTTTTAACATCATATCAAGAAAAGAAGCCCTAAAGTAGTTAGGAAAGACAGCCTTGAACCACTGATACACCTCCTGCCCCATCCCAACAGCAGCTGTGTGGCATGGAGAGAAAATCTGTGTGCTTTGGAGAAGGAGAGCACAGGTATTATGGGACTTTTCTTCAGAACTCAGTGCTTCCTTGTCACAGCAGAAAGCAACATGGGCCAGTTAGAAACCTAAACTTGCCCAGTGGGTTTTCCCCATCAACTCTACTTCTACTTTAAGTGCACCCACGGAGGGAGCACTTAAACCAGCCCTTGCCAGAAGGGAATTGCTCATCCCGGCTGTCAGAACCTGAGTTCTGGTAAGTCTCACCACCACAGGATAATGTGCTCTGGGGACCTCAATAAACCTGAAAGGTGGTCTAGGCCAAAGGACTACAATTCCCGGGCAAGTCCTGGTGCTGTGCTGGGCTTGGAGCCAGTGAACTTCGGATGCACATGACCTAGTGAGATATTAGCTGCCATGTAGCCAAGGGAGTGCTTGCATCAGTTCTCTGCCAACCCAAGGCAGTACAGCTCACAGCTCATGGAGAGACACTTCCCTTATGCTTGAGGAGAAGAGAGAGGATAAAGAGGACTTTGTCTTGCAAACTGCATACCAGTCCAGCCACAGTAGAATAGGGTGCCAGCCAGAATGCTCTATTTCAGGACCTAGCTCCCAGAAAACTTATCTAGGCACCTTCTGGGCCAGAATGGAACCTGCTGCCTTGAAGGGAAGAAACCAGTCCTGGCAGGATTCATCACTTGCTGACCAAAGAGCCCTTAGGCCTTGAATAAACATCAGTGGTATACAGGTAGTACTCAACGGGCTTTGGGTGAGAACCAGGGCTAGCTGTGCTGGCTTCAGGTGTGACCCAGCACATTCCCAGCTGTGGTAAGAGACTCCTTCTGCTTTAGGAAAGAAGAGGATGAAGTAAAGGGAACACTGTCCTGCAGCTTGGGTACCAGAACCGTAACAGTGAAGTAGAGTACGAAGCAAGTTCCTGGGGTCCCTAATTCTAGGTCTTGGCTTCTGTGTGGCATCTGTGGACCTATCCTGGAGGGAGAAACCCAGGACTGGCAGCATTCATCACAAGCTGACTAAGGAGCCCTTGGGGCTTGAGTGAACATCGGTGGTAGTCAAGCAGTACCTGCCATGGGCCTGAGGAAGTAGGGGCCAGAGGGAGAGAATTCTTCTGTGTAAGGAAAGAAGAGGGAAGTGTAGGAAAGAGGCTCATGGGTGCCAGCTCAGCCACAGTAGAATAGAGAACCAAGTAGAGTCCTTAGGTTCCCAACCCCAGGCCCTGGTTCTGAGATGGTATTTCTAGACCTGCCTTGAGTTGGGGTAGAGGGAGCTCATCACCCTGAATGGAAGAACACAAGCCTGGCTGGATTCACTAGCTGCTACCTAAAGAGTCTTGGGCCTTGGATGAACATTGGCGGTAGTCAGGCAGTGGTCACCACAGGCCTTGGGCAAAAACCAGTGTCATGCTGGCTTTGGGTCTGACTCCACACAGCCCCAGTGGTGGTGGCCACAGGGGTGCCTGTGTCACCATTCGCCCAGCACAAGGCAGCTCCACACAGAGAGGGAATCTGTTGTTTAGAGGAAAGTAAGGACTCTGCCTGGTATTCCAGGGAACTCTCCCAGATCTTACCCCCAAGAACACAAAGGTAGTACCTTCTAAGGTAAGAGTCTAAGCCTGTAAGAGTCACAGCATTACTGGATTCGGGGTGTCCCCTAATGTAGATACAGCTGCAGTGACTAAAGATTTAGATCACAATATTAAAATTCCCTTTGAATACTTAGAAAGGCTTCCCAATAAGGATGGGTACAAACAAGCCCAGGCTGTGAAGACTACAATAAACAACTGACTCTTCAGTGCCCAGATAAATGATACACATCCATAAGCATCACAGACCACCCAGGAAAATGTGACCTTACCAAATGAGCTAAATAGGACACCAAGGACCAATCCTGGAGTGACAGATATGTGACCTTTCAGACTGAGAATTCAAAATAGTTGTCTTAAGGGAACTCAAAGGAATTCAAAATAACAGTGAAAGAATTCTAAATTTTGTCAAATAAGTTTAACAGATTGAAATTTTTTAATCAAGCAGAAATTCTGGAGCTGAAAAATTCAATTGACATACTGAAGAATGCATCAGTCTCTCAAAAGCAGAATTGATCAAGGAGAACAATTAGTGAGCTTGAAGACAGACTATTTGGAAACACAGAAGAGACAAAAAAGAATTTTAAAAAATGAGGCACACCTACAAGATCTATAAAACAGCCTCGAAAGGGCAAATCTAAGAGTTGCCAGCCTTAAGGGAAAGTAGAGAAAGAAAGATAGGTGTAGAAAATTTACAGGGTCATAAAAATGAGCAATTATATGTTAATAAATTAGAAAACCCAGGAGAAATGTATAAATTCCTAGATACATACAATGTAAAAAGATGAGCCTTGAAGAAATTCGAAACCTGAATAGTCTAGTAACAAGTAATAAGATCTAAGCTTTAATAAAGTCTCCCAGCAAAGAAGAGGCTAAAAAAAACCTAATGCTTCACTGCTGGATTTTATCAAACATTTAAAGAACTAATACACACCCTACTCAAACTATTCCATACAACAAAGGAGGGGGGAATACTCCCAAACTTATTCTACAAGGTCATTTTTATCCTAATGCAAAAGCCAAAAAAAAAAAAATACATCACAGAAAGAAAAGTACAGGCCAGCTTCCCTGATGAACACTGGTGCAAAAATTCTCAAAATACTAGCAAACTGAATTCAACAACACTTTTAAAAGTTCATTCATCATGACCAAGTGAGATTTATCCCTTGGATGCAAGGATGGTCAAACCTATGCCAAAAAAAAAAAAATCAATGTGACACATTATACCAGTAGAATGAAGAAAAAAACATGATCATTTCAACTGATGCTGAAAACGCATTTGATAAAATTCAACATCCCTTCAAAATAAAAACCCTCAAAAAACTGAGTATAAGAGGAACATACCTCAGCACAATAAAAGTCATGAACAATAGACCCACATCTAGTATCACACAGACTGGGGAAAAGCTGAAAGTCTTTCCTCTAAAATCTAGAACAAGACAAGGATACCTGCTTTCACCAGTTACTCAACACAGTGCTAGAAGTCCTAGCTAAAACAATCAGACAACAGAAAGAAATAAAGGGCATCCAAACTGGAAAGGAAGAAGTAAATTATCCTTGTTGGCAGATGGTATCTTATATTTGGAAAGTGTAACGACTCCACCAAAAAACTATTAGAACTGATAAATTCAGTAAAGTTGCAGGATACAGAAATCAACATGCAACATACAAAAATTGGTAATATTATTTCTATATGCCAATGGTGAACAATCTGAAAAAGAAATTAAGAAAGTAATCCCATTTATAATAGCTACAAATAAAATAAGATATTTGGGCATAAACCTAACCTAAAAAGTGAACGATTTCTACAATGAAAATGATAAAACACTGATAAAAGAAATTGAAAAGGACACAAAAAAGGAACAATACTCCATTTTCAGAGATTGCAAGAAACAATATTTTTTTTAAATGTTCATACTACCCAAAGCAATCTGTAGATTCAACGCAATCTCTATCAAGGTACCAAATGACATTCTGTGCAGAAATAGAAAAAATTATCCTAAAATTTAAGTGGAACCACAAAAGACCCAGAGTAGCCAAAGCCATTCTAAAATTTCAACACTGAAAGAATCACATTTCCTAACTTTAAATTATACTAGAACTATCTACAGTAATCAAAACAACATAGTACTGGCAATAACAACAAACATATAGATCAATAGAATAGAAGAGAGAACCCAGAGATAAATCTATACATCTACAGTGAACTCATTTTCAAAGATGCCAATAACATACATCAGGGAAAGGCAGTAACATAAATTGTGCTGGAAAAACTGGATATCCATATGCAGAAGAATGAAAGTGGACAGCAATCTCTCATCATATGCAAAAATCAACCCAAAATGGACTGGATACCTAAATGGATTGGACACTTAAATTGGACACCTCAAACTGTAAGATTTCTGAAAGAAAAAAATTAGGGAAACAATCCAGGATATTGTTCTGGGCAAAAATTTCTTGATTAATACCCTAAGGGTACAGGCAACCAAAGCAAGAATGGACAAATGGGATCACATCAAGTTAAAAAGCTTCTGCACAGCAAAGGAAACAATCAAAGTGAAGAGACAACTCAGAATGGTAGTAAATATTTGTAAACTATATCAGACAAGGGATTAATAATAAGAATATGTAGGCAGCTCAAATTCAACAGGAAAAAATCTAAATGCAGTTTTAAATGGGCAAAAGACCTGAATAAACATCTCTCAAAAGACATACAAATGGTAAACAGGCATATGAAAAGGTGGACCCAAATCATTGATCAGATAAATGCAAATCAGAACTACAGTAAGATATCATCTCACTCCAGGTAAAATGGTTTTTATCCAAATGCCAGGCTACAATGAAAGCTGACCAAGTGGAGAAAAGGGAACCCTTACACACTGTTGTGGGAATGCAAACTACTATAGCCACTATGAAGGTTCCTCAAAGAACTAAAACTAGCGTGATCCCATTGCTTTGTATATACTCGAAAGGAAATTGGTGTATCAATGAGATATCTGCACTCCCATGTTTACTGCAACACTATTCACAATAGCAAAGATTTGGAAGCAACCTAAATGTTCATCATTAAATGAATGGATAAAGAAAATATGGTACATACACACAATTGAATACTATTTAGCCATTAAAATAGAATAAGATTCTGTCATTTGCAACAACATGGATGGAACTGGATAGTATGCTAAGTGAAATAAGGCAAGCATAGAAGGACAAATTCACATGTTCTCATTCATTTGTTAGAGCTAAAAATTAAAACAATTCAACTCATGGAAATAGAGAATATAATGATCATTACCAGAGGCTAGGAAAGGTAGTGGAGGGTAGAGAAGAGGGAAGGGAAGTGGGGATGCTTAATTAGTTCAAAAATACAATTAAATAGAATGAATAAGATCTAGTATTTGATACCACAATAGGCTGACTATGGTCAACAATTTACATTTTAAAATAATTAAAAGTATAACTGGAATGTTTAACTCAAAGAAATGGTAAATTCTTGAGGTGATGGATACCCCATTTACCCTGATGTGATCATACATTGTGTGCCTGTATCAAAATATCTCATGTACCCCATATATACACCTATGTACCTGCAAGAATAAAAATTAAAGAAAATAACTGACATGAATTTACTTTGAAAAATACAAATTGTTATATAAATGTTAATACAAAAAAGTGATTTAAACAAAGAACCTTGTCTGTTCTGCATAAAATGTAGGGAACATAGGGCTTGTATGGTGGCTTGACATCAGGTACCAGAAGACATCTAGTTTTCTGCAGCTTATCTCTAGGATACAGTTCTTATCCTCATAGTACAAGCTAGTGATTCAGCCTCATCAATGT
This sequence comes from Piliocolobus tephrosceles, assembly GCF_002776525.5. Lineage (NCBI taxonomy): Eukaryota > Metazoa > Chordata > Mammalia > Primates > Cercopithecidae > Piliocolobus > Piliocolobus tephrosceles. The sequence continues at coordinate 28,085,057 of NC_045451.1, read as the reverse complement.
TGCAAGCAGCAGAATCAAGGAAGAAGAAGGAAGAAGGATAAAAGACATGTACCAGCTATCATTTAAGAAATTTCTTCAAAGCTGTCACAGAACAATTCTATACATGGCTATACCTAGCTACAAGGGATGCTTCAGTCTTCATTGTGAGTGTCTGTGTCTGACCAACAGTTGGAGGCTCTGTCAACACAAAGAGACAATTGTTTATTGACAGACAACTAGCATTTCTGCCACTGTTACAATTAAAATTGTTTTAGGCCAGGCACAGTGGCTCACACCTGTTATCCCAGCACTTTAAGAGAGTGTATTGGTCCATTTTCATGCTCCTGTAAAGAACTACCTCAGACCCAGTAATTGATGAAGAAAGGAAGTTTAATTTACTCATAGTTCTACATGGCTGGGGAGGCCTCAGGAAACTTACAACCATGGTAGAAAGAGAAGGGGAAGCAAGACACATCTTACATGGTGTCAGGAGAGAGAGCGTAAAGGGGGGAACCATTAGATCTCATAAGAATTCTCTATCAGAAGAACAGTATGGGAAAATCTGCCCCCATAAGCCAATCACCTCCTTCCACATGTGAGGATTAAAATTTGACATGAGATTTAGGTGGGGACACAGAGCCAAACCATATCAGAAGCCAAGGCAGGAGCATGGATTGAGGCTACTTTGAGATCAACCTGGGCAACATAGTGAAACCCCATCTCCATAAAAAATAGTTTAGCTAGAAAGCTTGTAATAAGATCCTGAGAGGAGTCTAATGGTCATGTAATGCATACCTTGCATAAATGCTCTGAACCAAGAAGGGCAAAGGAGACTGAAATCCAGCCAGCACTCTTCTAATCAACGTGATACCTTTCCAAGGGTTGTGTTCTAGCAAAAGGCCTTGTCTCTGTCATGCTTCCTTTGACAGAAACCCACAAAGACAGCAAGCCATGTGCCCATCAGGCTGTATCCACTTCCAAAAGTTGTCTTTTTCTAATTCATCTACCCAGAGAGGTTCTCTTTTCCTAATTCAGAAAAAAAGTATTGCCTTGACAAACTCCACTATCTAAAGAATAACCTGGATCCAAAGCAAGTTACCATTCCTTTTTATTGGTAAGCATCACAAAAACCACAGAAAAGTAACATTCTTAATGATGTTGTGTGTAAAATTTTGTAAAAAAAAATTGTTTAGCTACAGAAAATATACTATCTACACACAGTAACAAAACATGAAGAGGGAATTCAAGAGTTTTATATCCTTGGTTTTACTTATTGAGAATTAAATACTGAGGAAGTAAAACACAATGATTAAAGACCAATGGAGTCTAGGGCTAGAACCCCTGAGTTTGCATTCCAGTTGTAACTTCTAGCTATAAAACTTTGGGCAAGCTAAATTCTAGATGCTTTGGTTTCATCAATGGTAAAAGAAATCCCTCCAATTTTCAGAGACTAAACATATCCACATATGGAGCTTAGAATAATAAGCAGTCAGTAAGTGTTAAGTGCCATTTAAACACATAATTGAACATTAACAAAACTTGAATAATCAAGTTTTCAAGAGCAGAAATGGAAGTGGGAACAAAAAGATATAAATTTTGCCTTCCAAAGCTGCCTGCATAAAGACAACAAAAGTAAAAAGCTTTAACTATTTTGGTTAGTTACAGATATTTAGGGCATTAACTTGAAATGCCATGGCTTTCCAGTATCAAGTTTCCTTGAATTTCATTTTTATACCAACTAAAAAACTAGAAAACCACAAATCCAGAGAAAATATTTCTCAAAAGAGCCCAAAAGAAACTGAAAACCACAACTTAATATCCACCAAAATAAAAAATATGTAAACTCTTGCATCTAACATTCCATTTTTAGTGCCCTATTCTATGTAAAAGGCATGCAAACAGACACAAAGATATATAAAAATCATTACAGTATTTTCCTTTGAAATTTTTCAGATATAAAAATGGATAGAATAGGGTAATGAACACTTATGTATTCACCTCTCAGCTATTATCAACTAATGGCCAATTTCTGGTTTAGTCCCACCCATTTGCTCTCTACACCAAGAAACATTTTAGAGCAAACCACAGACATCATTTTGGTCACATTATTTCAATAGGTTTATTAAAGAATTAGCGTACAATCAGCAATGTGTTTAAAGTATACAACTTGGCAAATTTTAGCATAGGTCTGTCTATACCCCTGAAACAATCACTACAATGAAGATAATGAACATATCCATCACCTCCAAAAGAATCCTTCTCTTAACACTCTTCCTCCCCAACCTACCAATCTACTTTCTATCACTTTAGATTAATTTGCATTTTCAGAGTTTTACATAAATGGCATCCTGTTACATATATTCTATTTTACAACACTCAGCATAATTAGAGATGCACCCATGTCATGTGGATCAATGCTTCATTCCTTTTTACAGAGTAGTATTCCATTATCCACATATATCACAATTTCTTAAGAGACAGGGAGTTGCTCTGTCACCCAAGCCCAAGAGCAGTGTAGCACAACTGCTCACTATGGCTCACTACATCCCCGACCTCCTGGGCTGAAGTGATCCTCCCACCTCAGCCTCCTGAGTAGCTAGTACTGATAACATCAAAAAACTCAAAGAGCTCAAAAACTTGCTAATCAGGCAACTCATTACACTGGACCCACCTGGCCACTCTCTAGCTGGGTATCCTGGCTTCTTGCAGTCATTAGTCCTCTAACATCTATCTTCCTCCTCCCTCTTATTCGGACCTTGTGTCTTCCAGTTTATCTCTCAATTCCTACGAAACCGCATCCAGGCTATCACTAATCACTATATGAGAAATGCTGCTTTTAACAACCTCACAATATTACCCCTTACCCCAAACTCTTACTTCAGTCTCATCTCTCCCACTTTAGGTTCCTGTGCTGCCCCTAATCCCGCTCGAAGCAGCACTGAGAAACATCACCTATCACGCCTCCATGCCACCCCCAAAATTTTCACCCCAAGTTTTCACTACTCTTTCTCGTTTTATTCCTTCATTATTAACAAAAAGACAGGAATGTAAAGTCCTCTGAGCTGGCCACACCATGGTCAAGCCATCATATTCCCCTACCCTTGTGATAATGTAATTTGTGATATTTCCTGTCCTTGTGAATGTACTTTGTATCATTCCTCCCCAACCTGGTGACAATACACCCTCCCTGCCCTTGAGAATGTACTTTGTAACATCTATCCCCTGCCCACAAAAAATTGCTCCTGACTCCACCATCTATCCCAAACCTGTAAGAACCAATGATAATCCCACCACCTTTTGCTGACTCCTTTCTCCGACTCAGCCCACTTGCACCCAAGTGCATGAACAGCCTTGTTGCTCACACTAAGCCTGCTCAAGTGGTCTCTTATACGGACATACATAAGAAGGACTACAGGTGTACACCACCACACCCAACTATTTTTAAATCTTTTCTAGAGATGGGGGTCTTACTATGTTGCCTAGGCTGGTCTTGAACTACTCCTCAGCCTCCCAAAGTGTTGGAATTATAATTGTAAACCATTGCACCCAGCCCCACAATTTCTCTTCCTACTTACCTATTGATAGACACTTGGGTCACTTCCAGATTTTGGCTATTACAAATTAAGCTGCTGTGAACATACATCCAAAACCTTTTACAGATTTGTGATTTCATTACTCTTTGGGAAATATCTAGATATGGAATGGTTGGGTCATAAGGTAGGCATGTTTGCTCAAACATTCCAAGATGCTTTTTCCAAAGTAATTGTACCTTTTATATTCATATCAGCAATGCAGAAAAGTTTCGGTTACTCTATATCTCTCACAAATACTTGGTATTATGAGGCTTTTTAAAAAAGACATCCTAATAGGTATGTGGTGGCAACTCAATGTGGTTTGACTTTGCATTTTCCTAGTTATATATGTTGAACATCTTTTCCTGTGCTTAGCTCTCATGCATTTGCATTTTTTGCTGAAATGTCTGTTTGAATCTTTTACCCATTTTTAATTGGGTAGTTTGTATAAGTTTTGAGAGTTTTTTATACATTCAGGATATTTTTTATTAGATGTGTATTTCTTTCAATCTATAAATTGGTTTTTCATTATTTCAAACAGTAGCTATTCTTAATTTTGATGAAATCTAATTTATCAAAGTTCTCTTTTATGGATTGTGCTTTGGATGCTATATCTAAATATTTCCCTAACTTTGAGGTCACAAATACTTTTATAATTTCTTCTAGATATTTTACTGTTTTAGGTTTTTTCTAGTCTATCATATAAAGTTAACTTCTGTATTTGCTATAAACTTTTGCATATTAATATATATTTTGCATATGAATATTATTGCTGAAAATTGACCACAAGTGTGTGAGTCTGTGGCTGGACTATTCTGTCTATTGATCCATTTCTCATTGAGAGCTATACCACACTGCTTTGAAGTTAGATGGTAGAAGTCTTCAAACTTTGTTCTTTTTCAAAATCATCTTGCCTACTCTAGATTCTTTACATTCCATCTGAATTTTAAAATGAACTGTTTTAAAGTGCCTGCTGATATTTTTATTAGGACAGCATTGAATCTATTGATCAATTTGGAAAAAATCTACACCTTAAAAATATTGAGTTATTCAACCCATGAACATCTCTCTCCATCTTTAATTTCACTGAGCTATGTTTTATACTTTACAGTGTACAAGTCTTACAGATATTGTGTCAAATTTATGTCCAAGAATTTCAGTTTTGAAACTGTTATAAGTAGTACTGTTTTGTAAATCAATTTTTCCATTCTTTATTTCTAATATATAAAGACACAATTTTTTATGCTGATCTTATATTCCACAGACGTGGCTAAACTCCCTGATTAATTCTAGACGCTTTGACTCCATAAGACTTTCTGCTTAGACAATCATGTCAGCTGGAAAAAAGACAACTTTACCTATTTCCAAACTGAATCCCGTTTATTTTCTTTATATTATTGCACCAGTTACAACCTCCAGTACAATTAAGATGAGAGTGAACATTTTTGTCTTATTCCTGATGTTAGAGAAAAAGAATTTAGTCCTTCACCATTAAATATTATGATGGCTGTACGTTTTCATGGACAGCAGTAAATTTTTTTACCTCAGATATGGTAGTTTTCATCTCTATGAGTTTTATTTTTGTTTTTTTATGTCTCCCATGTCTCTAACATTCAATATTTCCTTTTGCTTTTTGAACATGTGGAACACTGTTATACCTCTTTTAATGTCTCTGTCTACTAATTCTATCATTTTTATAATTTGTAATTCAGTTTCATTAGACTGATTTTATTCTTAATCACGAGTTGTATTTTCCCTGCCTGCCTAGGATTTTTTGATTGGATGCCAGACATCATGAATTCTACCTTAATTTATACTAGATATTTTTCTCAACCTATAAGTATTCTTAAAAATTGCTCTTTATATGGTTACATTACATGGGAAGAGTCTGATAGTTTTAGGTCTTATTTGTAAGTCTTGTTTGTGAGGACAAGACCTGCATTTAATCTGAGGTTAATATTTTCCCACTACTGAGACAAGATCCTTCTTAGATTTCTATCTGATGCCTCCTTAAATATCATTTTCCACTCTAGCTGTTGGAAACAGGCACTTTTGCCATCCAATATAAACCCTAGACACTACTTCCCTTAATTACTTTTCAGTGGCTCTCTCCCTGTCTCAGTAGGTCTCCTCCCAAGTGTGCAGTGATCTCTACTCAATGGAAACCTCTGAGCATCTCAGGCATCTACCCTTTTCTCTCCCATTTCTTGTATTCTGCCCTGTGAACTCCAGCCACATTGGTTTCGCCAGGCTTGGGAATACAATCAGGGAGACAACCAGCCTTGCCTGACTTACCTATTCCTGCACTGAGACCTGGAAATTTTTCTCAAACCTTAAGCTACTGGCAATCAGAGCTCACCTCTTGTTTCCCATCCTTCAGAGATCACTGTCCTTTGTTGCCTGGTGTCCAGTGTCTTCAATGCCATTCTTTACCATATTTTGTCTGGGTTCTTTTTAGTTGTCACAGGTGGGTAGGTGAACACATTCCCCCATTACTTTTCCTTGATGAAGAACAGAAGAACAGAACAATGTTTTTTATAGCAAAACACTGGAGGCAACATAAATATTTTTCATTAGTGACATAGATGACTTATGGTAAGGAAATGATTTGTTATCTGCCAAGTGAGTTTATTTCTAAACACAGCCTGTTATCAATGTTCTCCAGTAAAAGGCCACCAGGAACACAGCTGTAATTGAAAGGGTTGGGTTATTTCTTGTTGAAACAAGGAAGAGAGATGGGAAACCACAGGGCATCTCAATAAGAGGGTATTAGAAAAGATTTTAGGACTTGGGCTTGTGGAAAATTCAAAGGAGCTGGCTCCATCCCAGGCTGGATGCTACCAGGAAGTAGAGGTAAGTTCCATGCTTGAGCAGTGTAAAAAATCCTATCTAGGAAGATGACAGAGTAGAGAAAAGCTAAAGCTATAATTAGTAAAGAAACAATAGTCACTCATTTTCCAGGATAGGGAAGTGTCTGGTCTTTTTATGGCATTGGAAATATGTTTTACCTGTGTTCAATGGTACAATGGTTTCATTTTTGTCTTGATCCGTCATAGTCAGAATGGCCTTGTCCGATGTTGATATTTCATGAAATTGTTTATGTTAAAAAGGAGACTAAAGTTAACTGCAAGTTGCAAGCTAGTTCTAGATGTCATGGGCTACTTTCCTGTTTCTCATTAGTAAGAACTATAGACTCACCATTCTTGCTAAAGGAAAGACTGAACTATATAATTAGAGGATTAATGGATTCATCTTCAGGACTAGAGTCCACACCTCCACAGACCCAGGAGTGCTGCTACTCACAGATGAAGCCTACCAGAATTGTTTAGAAGCTAAAAGTAATGAAGCATCAAAATCAACCCCCATGTAAGAGAGTTACTCCTAAGAGAAGGTTTGGTTTGCTGGATAGAAGAGCTTAAAGAACATTTTACATATGGGTATAGAATGAACCTGAGGATGGAGAGCAGACTAGGACTGGAATGAGCATGCAAGAATGGCATTTTCCTAGTAAAGGTCAAAGAACTGCAGTGTTCTCCTTGTGTGGCTCTAGGGAAATCTAGACTTTGCTAGTGTTTCAGCCTCTCAACGTACGATATTCTTACAAGAATGCCCAGTTCTTGAGTAAATATATGTAGCTACATGCTTTTCAGTCCAGAGATATACAAGAGTTGGTATAGTGAGGACTAGCAACAGGACAAGACAGTCAAGATACGATATGTTACACTCCATTTTTCTCTGGGATTCAATGAAGGTGGAGGAAGGGATAGAAAAGCAATATTAATACCTCAAGTAGAATTCCTGAAGCCTCGTGTTGATGGGCAATGGAATAGACAGTAAAATAAGTAAAATCCACCTTCCTAATTGCCTCAGAGGTAAAGAAAGGCAACTTTGAGAGAAAAGCAACAGCCAGGTTTCACATAAGGTGATACATTCCCATGTTCTATTTAACCCAATCCAAGCCATCATCATCTTATGGCTGGATTACTGCAGTCTGCTCCTTACTGTTCTGATTCTACTCTTCTCTCCCAAATTTATTTCGCAGATAGCTGAATCAGCATGATCCTTTTCAAAGATAAATCAGATTATGTCTCACACACTCAAAAAAGGAAGAAAAAAAAAAAAAAAAAAACAATCTCTATCAGTGGCTTTCCCAGCATCCTTAGGGAAAACACTACAAAGTTCTTTCCACAGCCTATGTGACGTAGCTCCTGGATGTTTTCCTGGCATCTTTCCCCACCACTCTTCACTTGCTTCGTGTCTTTCAATTGCAGAATGCAGAGCATTGAGGGGTGGGAGGAGCAGTCAGAAAACCACTATGGTCCCGGCCAACATGCAATGCCATGGAACAGAACTGTCTGTAAACTACAGGTAGTAAAGATAAGTTGGTTTAATGTCACTTGTTTTTCAGTGTGCTTTGTGTTTTCATCCTAGGGTTTCTGTAACAAAGTATCACAAGTTGTGTGGCTTAAAACAAAAATTTATTGTCTCATGATTCTGAAGGCCAGAAATCAAAAATCAAGGTGTCATTAGAATCATGCTTCCCCTGAAACCCTGGACAGACTTTTCCTTACCTCTTCCTAACTCTGGGTGGTTACTGAAAATCCCTGGTCCCCCTTATCTTACAGATGCAGCATCTCAATCTCTGCCCCTGTCATAACACAGCCTTCTCTCCTTGTGTCTCTAAAGGATACTAAGGAGCCACTGCACTCCAGTATGACATCACCTTAGCTGATAGTGTCTACAATAATCCTACTCTCAAATAAAGTCACATTCTGAGGTACTTGGTGTTGGGATTGCAAGATTTACTTTTTTAAGAGGGACACAGTTCCACCCGTAACAGTTGGGTTGAACGCAGTTGTACTGTGTATCATGTTACGAAGTAAAATGCACATAGTACTGTGTGCCACAATCAGAGCAGCTTGACAAACTCTGCTTGGCTTAATCTACTTCAGTAACTCCAGCCTTCTTGCTTTTTCCAGTACAAAACAAGTTTGCTCACTCCCAGTGCAGAGTCTTGTTGCTCCCTCAACCTACAGGGCCTCCCCTGCAGCCCTGTGGCTCCCTCCCACCATTTATCTAGGACTCTGCTCATATGTCACCTCACCAAGACAACTTTCCGGTCTACCCTTTTTAGATAGCACCTTCTAATCACTGTTCTTGGACTCCGCTCTACTTTTCTTCAGAGCCTATAGCAGTCTCTAATATTTTATAAATGAATTTACTTTACCTTCCACTAAAACATAAGCATCATGTGGGCAGTAACTGTTTCCCCAGTCTCTCAAACAATAGCCACTCAAATCCCTGTTGTTGAATGAGTCTGTATCTATTGTGGAAATAAAGACTAATCAAATAAGAGAAGCAAAGGCTATTGATTCTGAGGTTGCTATAGCAAGGGCCTTAGTCTGTGTTTGGCACAAACTCAAAAGTAAGAAGAGGAGTAGGAAAGCTCTATAGTTGAAAAAGGGAAGGCTTCAGCTATGCCCTAATTGGAGGCTACTGGCATGGGGAAGCTGTAGGCAGGCCAACTAGACTTACGGAATCACATGCAATTGTTTAATTTTGCATATTTGGCTTTCTTTGGTTTAGTCCTCAGTTGGAAAGAGGGAAATAGAAATTAAGGAAGATGTCAATTATCAATCAAATCCGGACTGTCCTGGGTTGATTGTTTCAGAGAACTTTGTTTGGCTTTCCAGACCAGTTACTAGAGTCATCGTCTGACTTTCTGTAAGTCTGACATAGAAAGCTGGTTGGCTTCCTGGGCTGGTTAATGTACATAACAGGTTGGTTTCCTGAGCTTGTTGCTGAAGATTATAGGTTGGTGTTCCATTTTTTATATATGCTCTGACCATTGTCCATTGTATATTCAGTTTCTCACTATAAAAAAAAGTTATTAAATGCATAGCAAAATAACTAAAAGATACTGTTAACTGGGTGAACTGTACCAAGGTGGAGTAGGAGATAAAGGACTCAGTTTTATTTTATATACACACGTGTTGTCTATATTTTTGCAATAAGCTTGTATTATTTTTAACTCAGAAAAATTAAACAGTACAATCAAGCAAAGGCAGTCGCAAGACATACCACCTGATCTGATGTTTACAAAGTCTACCTGATGAAACCCTTCGCTTGGTTACTAAGCCTCCTGTTATTTTGTTTGTTTTTCATTTTTTGCTTTTCTGAAAACAAGATAAACATTGTAAAAATGTGCTAAATCCTATCTTGGAAGTTTCAGTTCATTTATTCCGAGTGAATTTCTGGTTCACTCATATTTTCAACTGAAACCATAAAACCAACTCTTCAATTGACATTTATTCGATGAGTATGTATTGAGTGACTAATATGTTCCAGACATTTTCTCCCCTAAAAGGAAAATGTCATCATTAAAAGAATGTAGTGAATTTAAATTGAATTAGAGTTTGATTTGAAAGTTCTGCTTCCCTAGAGACATAGCCCCATCTTGTGGAGCTTTAGAATATTTTTGGTGATGACCATATTTATGTTGCGTTTTCACAACCATAAATGTCATGGGGGTTAACTCTCAATTTAACACAAAATTCCAGTAACCAAAATATTTCATTCCTCAGGCATTCAGCTATGGGAGCCTTTATTTATTCTAGTTCTTAGCAAGCAAAATAATATGTATAGGTCTTTTCTTAATGTTGTCTAAACACATTTGATGCCAATGTTACTGTCAAAGAACATACCTTGCACACAGCCTCTTACGGCAGTTAATATATTGTTATAATTATTTGCAGCTGTGTATGAGATACAAGTATACATGGACCACATCTCTGTACCCCTATTGCCCAGTTGAGGACCTGGCATATAGATGTTCAATGTTTTAAAAGAATGGCAGAAGTCCAAACCCATAACAGATCAGGAAAAAAAGCTCATTTAATTCATTCATTACACATTTATGTACAGTAGTCAAGGGTATCATGCTTTTTAAAAATATATAAGCCTCAAATTAGAAGAAAAATGTATACACAATGATTTGAGCCAGAAATACATTATTCAGAGAAGTGCTACAGAATATAAGTTCTGCCACAGTTCAGAAGGGTGAGAAATTATTTCATGCTGGGATGATTAAGAAAGGCCTCACATTTGAGAGTCACTGGAGAATATGCCCTAAAACCACTTGTAATGGAATACACTGCATATCAAGGCCTCACTATAACAGGTAGATATTCTGTTTGTAAAATCATTGCCTTCACATCAATGTATACAATGTTCTACTAAAAAAAGTCTAACTCAAGGTATACCTTCGCTACCTGTTAGAATTAGCTTTGCTATAATAAAGGACATGAAAATAAGACCCTCACATTGATACAAAATCCAAGTTCTTAACATAGAACAGGCATCTAGTACATGATGCTGAGGAATGGATGAAGTTTTACTTACCCACAGCAGACCTCCCTGCAAGTTCCTCTGCATCTGTGGGACTCACCTCCTCTTACCAAATAAGGGTTGTCAGAAGTGTCAAATTAAAACAATTGAACCCATGGGGATAGAGAGTTGAATGATGATTATTCAGAGGCTGGGAGAGGTAGTGGGGATGGGTAATGGCTATAAAAAATAGTTAGCATAAGATCTAGTATTTGATAGTACAGAGTGACTAGAGTCAATACTTGTACATTTTAAAATAAGTAAGGTTATAATTGGACTGTTTATAATACAAAGGATAAATGCTTGAGGTGATGGATGCCCTATTGACCATGATGGGATTATGTGTTACATGCCTTTTATCAAAATATCTCACGTATCCTGTAAAACATATCTACTATATACCCACAAATTTTTTTTAAATACCAAACATCTTTTGCTTCTGTGTCTATACCTCAATTCATAGCTCTATCTTTTAGTGGCTTGTGTGGGCATTTTTTGAAAACATAACAGTGACAAACATTTGTATGTAATTATTTTATACCATTCTTACATACACCGAAGGAATTTTATTTAGCCTATTTTATAAGTGAAGAAACAAAGGCCAGAGGCTGAGTTATTCAAGATCAGCTAGCTAGGAAGTTTCATTCAGGATTTAAACTCATATTCACTGCTGCTTGTACAGGCCAAAGCTCACACTACTTGATTTTCACAAAATTGCCCATTAATCACCAATTCTGCCATTTATAAGCATAGATTAATTTGTTCTGTGATCTTGGAGAAGTCACTTCAACCCACTGTGCCTCAGTGTACTCAACTATAATAAAGAGAAGAAAATTATACCCCTCTGACCTACTTCCCAATTTGATTTAAGAGCAAAATCAGATGCAGGAGGTATAAGTATATTGCTTAAAAGCATGGACTCTGGACTTAGCTGCTTGAGTGTGTATACCATGTGAGCAGCTTATTAACAGTACACCCACGAACAGGTTGTTTAACTTCTCTAAACCTCCATTGTATCATCTGCAACATGAAAATAAAGGTTCTTCCCTCCTAGGATTGTTCTGAGGATTAAATGAAACTGTTTCTATACAGTCCTTAGCAGGGGACATGGAACACGGTACTTATGTTAGCTATAGTTACTAACACATAACACCTGAAAGTACCAGAAAAATAAGGCTTTATGCAATTATGGGGTTATTGTCTATTCTAAGCCAAGTTGATGGGTCCTGCCTGGCCCTACCCCAAGTTGACTTTTCCCCCCACTCATTTATGTTTTACTAAATCATTCTAAAAATATCAAATGTTTTTGGCTACTAGGGGGCTGAAGTATAGGACAACAGATGAACTCACAAGAAGCCTGTATCTGTCAGAATATCTATAAAACTATGACACAGTCAAAGTGTTAAATTTTCATAAAGGGGCTATTTACCAAGGCTTAGGCAGGGTTCCGGGAATCCCCAGTGACAGTGAAGCACCAGGACCTACACAGGTTGTGAGGTTTTATTCCTACCCAGCCTGAACAAAGACATACACAGCAATGTTCCCAGACCGGAACAAAGCTGGGGCCACCCAGCAAGATGGTAGCCAATGATGACAGCTGGTGGCCTACAGTCAATAAATCCGCAGCCTCTCATCTCTTCCTCCTGCCTCCCATTGGCCAAACACTACTGGAAATCCGAGGCCAGAAAGCCCAGAGATGTAGTCATAGATGGTAAACCTCTGTGAGCCAGTTCAAGATACAGAAAGTAGGATCTACTGGCATGGGAAATGTAGAACACCGAGTACAGAGTCTTAATGAGAACTAAACAAAAATATAATCAACAAAGTATAATCTCCTTTAGTACACTGACTAATCATAGCCCTATTGTTTAAAACAAGACAGTCCGAATTTAACTCCTGGCCCTAGCACTTACTAGCTGGGTGTTCTTATCTGGGGACTAGTTTCCTCACCTGTAAAACCGATATAATAGTAATATTTTCCTCCAGTATTGTAGTCAGAGGTAACAAGTTAATATTTGTATAATAGAGTAGTGTCGAGCACTTAGCAATGTATAAATTTTATTGTATTATCCTTTCTCCTAGGATAAGATTATAAATGTTTGTGGAACTATGTCATACGCAAGAGAATTCTTCAAGTAATTGGAAAACAGCATGACTATACTTGTTATGTGTCACATATACAAGCAAAACATACCAACTCAAATTGTCCTGTGGCGGGGGGGCACTGAATATGCAGAATACAACCTTAAGGTCAATTCATTATCACAACTCACACTGGAGAAGTACCACGTTTTGTGGTTTCCTGAACTTCAACCAGGCAAGCACAGACTGAAGAGAATAGAGTCAGCACAAAGATTCTCCCTACAGAAGTGTCTTATGAGACCCACCAAATGCATGAAGGTATATATATTGACACCTGTTAATATACCTTCCTTTTGAAGCACCAAACATGACATTTCCCAAATGGGCTTCAGTGTGCTGTTTTCCTTTTCTTCAGACCAAAATTGCTTTATTACAAGTTTTGCAGACGGTGTCAAGGTTCCTGTCAGCAAGGCCAGATGGGATCTGAAGCTGGTAAACAACAGCAGAGAAGCAGGGTCCCTAAAACCGAGCCCAGTGCTGTCATCATCTGCCATCCCAGACTGCAGACAGCTGAGGCCTCGGCAGCCATCCAATCACAGGACATCTTCAGTCCAAAGATGTAAGTACATGTTGGACAGGGGAGGCGGGGACTTGGGGTGGCGGGGAGGGGGGTGGTGGCGGGGGAGAGCCCAGTGGAAGGAGAATTTTTTTTTTTTAAGTAGGAGAGATAACAGAATAATTGGAGAAAAAGAGAATTGCAAATGAACTCCTTAGAGAAGCAACAAGAGGATCAAAGCAGCAAAATATTCACTAACAGAAACATCAGGTGAACTTCAAAAGCACCAAGTTTAAATCACACCAAAGTTTTTAGAACATAAAAGCACTCAATTCTATTTTCTCAAGCATGTTTACCTCAGATTCCTAAATACGTCTCATCCCTTCACAGCGAATGATCCCTTCCTCGTGTACAGCTACGAAGCACATAAGCACCTAATTTACCAGCTCCTCCCTCCTGGGTGACTGTCATTTTACTGAGAAAAACTTCATTTTGATTAAACTTCACTGTATAACCCTGAGCCTGATGTAGTTTTGGGTGTTTGCTTTGTTTTCCCCTGTCATCAAATCACTGCTGCCCAGAGGAAGGTCATGGATGTCTAAGGCTTGTGTTTACTTTGGTTCAGATAATAAATATCTCCAACTTAGAGGACTCTTAAAATTTCAGAAGTTTTAAAATCATCAGCCCATTGAATTCTCACAAATGCTCTGTAAATAGGCTGATTTGTATTGTTTCCATCTTGCCCTCAAGAAAGGCAAGGCTTAGTTTAAGTTTATGAAATGCTTAGAAAAATCATTATAGCTGTTTGCAGTTCAAAAAAAAAAAAAAAAAAAAAAAAAAAACAAAAAAGCTGTTAAGAGAAAATGTGTCAAAAATTTAAGCCAGATACTACAAAGGGGAGGAAGTTCTCCAGCTGTCCAAGAAGGGTGAAATTGACTACAAGAATATATACAGCACTGAAATTTAGTTGTTCAGTGAGACTATCATTTCAGCGAAATAACCTGTCAGCTGGAGTCTATCATGAATTCGTTTAACACTGAGGGTCGGCATAAGCACTTGTTAACAGAACGGGGAGAGGCTCAGATGGAAATATTCCCTTGCCCAAGAGGTGACTGAACAGAGCAGAGATGAAAGCAGAGTCCATGTCTGCTGAGATAGAAATCTCAAAATTCTCTAGGGTGGAGTTAAAAGAAGGGCCCATGCTTAATGTGAGTTGTCATGGTTCCCTCAGAGTCCAAAAGGGCTGCAATACTTTCCCAGCCTTGGTCATTAAAAAATGAAAGAGGACCGAGAAAAAGGAGATAGCCTTGGAGGACAACTCAGCATGGTCCAGGGCAATGGGCCTCCCACCTAAGAAGGTGAATGGGCTTGTGAATGCCTTCCGGTTCTCCCTTTTACCGGATGGATGGCTCTTTCAAGCACCCCAGCACTAATCTAGGGATGGTCATTTGGAAGTTGGCAAGACACTCATCAGCTGGAGTGCTGAGGAAAGCTCAGGAGACAGATGGCGAGCCGGGTGGGGAAAGGCAGTAGTGTGGGGACAGCTCCAACACTACCGTTTTAGAAACACATGTGCCTTGCTATGGGTGAAGTGGTTACCACTGAAGTGGCTTAAGCTGTTTGGCCAACACTCCCCAAGAGGACCACCTACTGGCAGCTGTCTCTAATTTGTGGGGCACAGTACAAAACAGGAAAATGAGGGGTCCTGGTCAAGGATGAGAAGCCAGTCTTCCCTTTCCATGGTTTCACCACCCCAGCCTATGGTGGAAAGGCAAGTGCCAAAGCACTGCAAACTTCCTGCCAGGATGTATTTGGCACCTTGATTGGGGGTGGGCAAGATGCCTCTGCTGAGTTGCCCACCAAAAGGACTGTGGCCCTGTCAGTCCAGGGCAGTGACAAGTGCCTCCTTGTTCTGCCCCAGGACACGATTGGGCATGCACCCAACCCAAACATCCCCACACCCATGTTCCTGTCTCCATACAGCATTTTCCACTCCTCTCTCCCCGCCCCCAGGCAGAAAGCAACAACAGTTTCACAGCAAGGACTGGGATGGGGAGACCTGGGGGCCTGGAGGCCCGGGACATGCAGGAGAGGGAAAAGGCAACCAAGAACCTGTCCGGGGGAGGGAAGAGGCAGCAGGATGTGGGTTTGTTCAGGGGCTAAGGCTCTGAGCCCCTTGTACATGTTCCATTTACCCATCAGACTTTACTTCCAAAACAAAAATTCAAAAACTAAGAAGTTCAACATGGCACCTTCCAAGAATACCAAATACCAAATGTGGAGCCCTCCTGAGTGCAGGCTCTGTACAGCTACCCTGGTCACATGTACAGGGAGCAGAACTTCTCGCTGGTCAAGAGGAACCCGGCAGCAATAGGCTGCTAGGTAGATTGTCCATGCTGGGGACTGGGCGTCAGGGAGGCAGAGAGTAAGCTCCACTCGGAAATCCCTCAGAGAACCTTTATACAAGGAAGATGCCTTGAGTTCCCTCAAGGAGCAAAGGATATCCCTGAGAAATTCACTACATGGCTGCTTGTTCTTCCAAGGGGATTGATAGATGGACAACTAGCAGAGATGAAGCCACAGGCAACAAGTGGGAGAGGTCAATTTGCTACCTCCAATCTGAAATTGATCACATTATGAAGCAGTCATTCCAGACACCGCATGGAGGACAGTCAGTTCTCCACCTGAGCTTATGTAAGAAAATTGTTCCTTCCTTTTGGCACCTCAATACCCTGACACAAGAGGGAACAGAATGAGGAATGGAGATTGTGAAAGGGTAAACTACACCCCAGACACACTCCTGGTTTCCAAACAGAAATGCAATCTTTGCTGGGTTTGTAGGGAAGTGGGAAAAAATAGGAAGCCCTGAAATGAAATGTGGCTGAGGTTATAAAGACAACATGAAAAGTTAAGAACTGAAATGAGACTATATTTCTAAAGTGACTGAAAAATTAAGAAATCAACCCCAAATGTCGTTAAAGGAGTCAGCCTCCCAACAGGAAAGAAATTCTGATACAATCCAGTAATGGAAAAATAAAGTCATGCATGTTTATATCTGACAAGTCAAAACTGCTCGATCAAAATGGTTACACTCAGTGTAATCTCAGTGATCGCTCCAAAAAAAGAAGATATTTTGCCCTTGTTTCTGAGAGGTTTATAAAGCAGTTTCCCTGCATATAAATTACTGTTCTTCTCCTTGAAGCTTCAGGACATGTACCCATCATTCCCAGCCAAAAATAGATGACCTGTGCCTCCTAGAATATGAATATTTAGGCAATTTGCAAATGACTTCCTGTTACCAATTTTTGCAACAACTTTAGAAGTTTCCTAATTATTTGTTTAAATTAATTCTAAGGCAAACTGTGCCCTCATTCAGAATATGATTTAATTAGATGCTCTCATACCAGACCTAGGGAGAAATGTATATTACAAGACTAACTTTCAGGTAGATTGGTTCCTGAAGGAGTATCTGTGTAAATTACATCAAGGTTATGCTTTGGCAAGAGCACACTATTATGCCTGCTTGACCAATCAGTTCTGTGCAATAAATTGTGAATCCACTTAATATACCAGTTGTCATGATAAACTGACTGGATAAAGAGTACTTTCTACATCATGTAAACAAAGTGGAGAGCCATACTTTACACTTTGGTTTTGGAGAAAATACAAATTCTTGAGCCTGGTCTGAAACCCATTTGGTCTTTCTCAAAGCTATTTTTGTGTTAGAATTACAACCAGAAGATCGCTCTTTTGGATGCATGTAACCAGGGGTTAGCAAAGTAGAGACTACAGGTTAAGTCCTGCCCACTGCATTGCTTTTGTAAATACCTATTCATTGAAACAGTCACATCCATTTATCACATGTTGTTTACAGCTACGTTTGCACTTTGATGGCAGGGTTGAGTAGTTGCAGAGACCATCTGGCCCTCAACACTTAAATGGTAACTTCTGGTCTTTTACAGAAAAAAGTTGGCTTCACTGGTAGCAGTTCAGGTCCATATCTTCCTTCCATTGCCTATACCACAGAGAAATGGCTATTTCTGAAATCCTTTTGTTCTATCCTTCAGCGTCATTTCACAATGTCTGACCCTCTGCCATAGATCAAGAGATCCATCACTTTAGAGTAATGAAAGTAATAGTCATTGCTTTATAATTGCACTAAAATTGTCCCTATGTTTGCTGTTCTAGTTTCTACTAACTGGGATTTTACAAAGTCACCTTCCATCTCTCAGCCTCAGTTCCCAAATAAAGAATTTGGACTAGACAATGTCTAAGCTTCAATATGATGAAATGATTATGATACAAAGAGAATGTTTTCATTTTAAGAAAATGTAGTTTAACCACCAAGGGTCATAGGAATTTTTCTGGAAGCCCACTTTTATAACAGACATTATTGGCTGCTTATATAGTATTCATCCCATCCAACCTCCTTCCTGAGTTCTGCCTGGTGTTGGCCCCTCCTTCCCTTGGCCCTATGCTTTGAGAAACTAACCCATGAACAGTCCAGGGACTAGACCTGACTTTGTAAGTCAGTCATAGTAAGTACTTTACCCCTTGTCAGTTTTCCGTTTTGGACACGTCACAAATTCCAGTCAACGAGATGTATGAGAAAGTTGGCTGTGGTAGGGGAAGGAAGGAGGCACTTCAAGAAAAAACTTTTAATTGAAAAAAGAGACAATCTGTACTTTTTAAAGCAATTATCATGACTAAATATATTGCTGGAACTCCCGCTGCTATTTTGTTACAAGTCTGAGGATAAAGTCACCCCCAAGAGAAGGATAGAGCAGCAGAACAGGCTCAGAAGTACATCTGAAGCCCATTTTACCTCTGGATTTTTTTATTATTAGAGAAAATAAATTATCTTACTATTTAGGCCAATTTTATTACTGCTAATTACTGGCAAAAGTCCAGTTAATATCCTAGTGGAATATGGAAACAGGTTAAATGCAGCTTTCATGGGTTAAAGATAACTAGGATTAGGAGAAATTACTTTCAAAGTTAATAGTAACTAAATAGCAACACTGTTTTCCTAAAATAAACTTCTCTCCCATTATTACGTGGCTACTAATATCTAGTGGATACCAAATGTCTAGCTTGGGTCATTTCAGTCAAAAGCAAAATTTGCAAGCCTTCTTATGCTATGGTCTGAATGTGTTTCCCCCAAAACTTGTATGTTGAAACCTAATCACCAGTATGATAGTGTTAAGAGTTTGGCTTCTGGGAGGTGATTAGGTCAGGAGGGTGGAATCCTCATGAATAGGATTAGTGCCTTTATAAAAGAAGGCCCTGAAAGCTGCCTTGCCCCTTCCATCATGGCAGGACAGCTAGAAGACACCATCTATGAACCAGAAAGCAGGCCCTCAGACATGGAATCTGCCAGCACTTTGATCTTGGACTTCAATCTCTAGAGCTGTGAGAAATTTCTGTTTAAGCCACCCAGTTTATGGTATTTGGTATAGCAACTTAAATGGACTGAGGCAAAATAACAAAAATAGCTTCAAGAACATTATTTTTGTCAGTAGTTATTTTAACATGACAAACATATGTAACATGATACTTCCTAAGTTTTGAATAAAAGATAATCCCTATATTTTCTTATACTTAGATCCTCAGTACTGAGAATCCTTCATCTGATGATATTTCTAAGACTCCAAGCAAGAGAGAGAAAAAAAGATTATCAACATATGGCAAAGAAACAGTAGTGCCCAAGTGGTCAAACTCAATGTTAAACATCTCAGAACCAGCGACTCCCACTGTCTTGGAGGGAAGTGTGTGAGGAATCCCCATCCAATCCCTTTTTCAGCTACAACAGGTTGTTCCATTTTCTCTGCTTAGGTGCTTCCCATTAAAGGAGCTCACTTCTTCCCAAAGCAAATAACACCACAGCTAAAATCATAACTTTAGAATGTTTTTAAATATCTAACAAATTCTAAGTGAAGGACATTTCTGTCAACACTCCTCCCATACCCCTCAATTTCCCAAGGACAATTCACCATTTTAATTACAACTGGGCAGAGGTAAAGTTGAGAAAGATACTACCACTTTCAAAGTACACACATAATATGTGTACCACTTCACTGAATAAGCTCAAATTCCCAAACCATTTTACTGAATAAGCCCAATTCACAGGAAGTAATCATAAATCAACTTTTTATCCTTCTCTGTCACTTGAAACATACTCAGTGGAACCACTTATTCTCCTGCACTAAAGACAAAAACCGACTCAGCGAAGTCTCTTGTCATAAAGTCATAAAGAGTCCAACTGTCACTAAGTCATAAAAGACAGTTTTGATTTGGTAACGGAAGTCTTCAGTGCCATGTTATAATCCAAACTTGGTCTTGATATCAAGTTGAAACTTCTTACCCCCTTCATCTATGTCTGTTGCAATGGAAAGCAGAGTGGGAATGTGGGGTGGTTTCCCAGCCTAGGTTCCCATGTCCTACCCTTCAGCTCCACAACTACAACCTGCAGTTTCTAATTCCCCCAGAGTTAGAAGGGAAGGAGGGAAGGAAAGGGAGCGGGAAAGTCCCAGCATGACTGATGCTGTCATGAGCTGGTGTCAGTGCTGTTCAAAGCCAGCTGGCAGGACACATGTTAGATCCACAAGTGGTTTCCTTAGAATTGGGGGTTGAGGGGAGGGGATGGGGTGGAATGGTCTCCTTTGACTTGAGAAAACAAGAGGAAACACAACTTGTACCTCCACATAGATTTTGACTTATTCTCCCCATTAGATCACATCAATTGCTCTCTGACATTATCCCTTGAAAGTCATTCCCAAATACCTAATCCCTGTCCTTTTATTATACTCTCTGTAAGCAGTGTTGATAGTTGTGATTTCTTTGCCTCACACCCATTAGGATGGCTATCATCAAAAAAATAAAATAAATAAAAGTGTAGCTGAGCACAGAAAAATTGAAACCCTTGTGCATTTAGGTACAAATGTAAAGTAATGTAGCCATTTTGAAAGACAGTATGGAGGTTCCTCAAAAAATTAAAGATGGATGATCCAGCAATTCTACTCCTAGATATATACTCAAAAGAAATGAAAGCACAAGCTTAAACATGGAAGTGTAAATATATGTTTAATAGCAGCATTATTCTCAGTAACCAGAAGGTAGAAGCCACCCAAGCATCCATTGACAGAAGAGTGAACAAAATGTGGGGTACATGTACACAACGAATTCTTCAGTCTTAAAAAGGAAAAAAGTTCTGATACATGCTACAACATGGATGGACCTTGAAAATATTTTCCTAAATCCGCCAGACACCAAAGGACAAACACTGTACGATTCCACTTATGTGAGGTACCTAGAGTAGTCAAATTCCCAGAGGCCAAAAATAGAATGGCAGTTGCCAGCAGCTGGCAGGAAGGGAATGAGGAGTTAGTGTTTAATGGGCACAGAGTCTCAGTTTGGAAAAGTGAAAATGTTCTGACAATGGATTGTGGTGATGGTTGTACAATAATGCAATTGTACTTGATACCACTATACTTACTACTGAATCATATGCTTAAAATTATTAAGATAGAAAATTGTTATTTTACAATTAAAAATAAAAAATTAAATATTAAAACTCCTACAATCTTTGAAAATATCATTTCTATTATAGTCACAGCTAAAACCTCCATGTTAACATCCTACCATACATTCAACAACAGGTATATTCTGTCTTCAGAAATATTAAGATATGAAAACATGATTCGTCTTAGAATCAGCAATATTCGATATTTTCAGGAAAATAAGCCACAACTCTAGAAATGTTACTAAAGCTTAGTGGCCAGTTTACTCCTGAGACTATTACCTCATAATTGTTCTACCAGAGTATAAGACATTTTTCCTTGAATGTATTTTCCAAGCTCCAACTCTCACCAGACTGATTTAGAAAATTAACTTGTCTCTCTGGAGCCACTTCTGAATTAAAATTAATGTTCCAAGTCTTTTTGATCCATACCCAATCACTCATACACACAAAAGAGAGGAGTTTTATACTATAGAAATATTCCACACTTAGAATTTAAAATAGCATTACCACAAATTTTCCAATTACAGAAAACTCACCATGAGAAAAAATGAATAATTGGATGCTTATCCTGAAACAATCTTTTGGGCTGGTTTAAGGGGAAAAAAAGTCATCGAGTTTCATTATTTTCACCTTGTCTCAAAATATAATAGGAGGTGCCAATTCAACATAAGATAATCCTTGAGAGGAAACTGGTAAGTCATTCATATTATGACAAGGAAGGATTTACAGTTGTAATAGACAAAGCATAAATTTAGCAAGTGAAAGGTTAAAACAGTATCCTGAAGTCTGGTTAGCATTAAACTCTGAACTCTACTACAAGGGTATTGAAATTGACTATAGAGATCCAAAAATCAGTTAGCCACAACAGGCAAAATACTAGTTTTGCATCATACCCAAAGCAGGCAAACACTAATCAGTATACATTACCAAGCTGTGCATAGTCTGCAGTCCTCTGCACAAGGAGCGAGTAATGGGAAATTAAGAATCCCTCTACTGCAGCTTAGTGGTTATGGAAGCCAAGTTCATTTTGTGAAACTCCCTTAGTTCAAATTTCAGCTCTGCCCTTATTAGTTCTAGAACCTTTAATGAAATTCTTAATCCTTCTGTCTCTTTATCTGTGAAGTGGAAATTAAAATAGCAATTAATATAGAAGATGGAAAATTTCAAGGAAATAAGGTAGCTAAAATACTAAGCACATTAGCACTTTGTAGTTAATGTTATTTTTTAATGTAACAGAAAAATAAGCTTTTTTTCAATAACAGAAGTTTTGGGAGAAATTTAAAAGTAACTTATGTAGGTTTTTTGACTTAGATTTCATTTTTCTTGCCTATATAAATCCCAGAGCAATCTCAAGTTAATTAACAGGTTGCTAGTGAATCTACAGCTGTGGTTCTTAAACTTGGGTTGCATCAGAATCACCAGGAGAGACTGTTAAAACACAGATTGCTGGGCCTCACCCCCAGAGTTTCTGTTTTAGTAGTTCTGGAGTATGCCTGAGGATTTGTATCTCAAAAAAGTTCTCAGGAGACTGATGCTGCTGGTCTGGTAGCCACATTTGGTGAACCACTGATTTACAATACTTGACCTGCCCCCACCTCATGGCCACCATCTTCCTTTTCAGAGCTTTACTCCTAACATTCTTCCTAATCCAAGAATTAGCCATGCATGCCTCATTCCAAAGCCTAGCTGTCACTCTATTCTGATGGCCGGCTGACAACATGTTGTCTCCAACAGAACTAACTAATGAAAGGCCAACAACCTTAGACCCTACCTTATCTGGGCCCTGATCCCAGGGAAGCCAGACCCCATGGGTCCATTAGAAAGTGGTCACACTAAGTCCTATGCCTGTTATGCAGGTGCCCTCAAATGTAAACAGCCTTCACATGCCTGGGAACTAAGTGAGCAAGCCCTTTCTCCCTCCATTCTGCCTCAGTCTCTGGTACCTTATTCCAACTTACAGGGTCTCCAATATCTGGGGACCTGCAGTTAAGTCATCCAGTAGATTAACAGAACCTGATTTTCTAGCATTCCTATCCAAGTTGCTCTAGGTGTTTTTATTTACAAGGAGATCACAATAACATATTTTACATGCAGATTAATGAATTAAACTTTATTAAATGATATGTGGTTAGAGATATAATCTTTTTCTTATTTTATTTTATTTTATTTTATTATTATACTTTAAGTTCTAGGGTACATGTGCATAACATGCAGGTTTGTTACATATGTATACTTGTGCCATGTTGGTGTGCTGCACCCATCAACTCGTCAGCACCCATCAATTCATCATTTATATCAGGTATAACTCCCAATGCAATCCCTCCCCCCTCCCCCGCATGATAGGCCCCGATGTGTGATGTTCCCCTTTCCGAGTACAAGTGATGTCATTGTTCAGTTCCCACCTATGAGTAAGAACATGCGGTGTTTGGTTTTCTGTTCTTGTGATAGTTTGCTAAGAATGATGGTTTCCAGCTGCATCCATGTCCCTACAAAGGACGCAAACTCATCCTTTTTGATGGCTGCATAATATTCCATGGTGTATATGTGCCACATTTTCTTAATCCAGTCTGTCACAGATGGACATTTGGGTTGATTCCAAGTCTTTGCTATTGTGAATAGTGCTGCAATAAACATACGTGTGCATGTGTCTTTATAGCAGCATGATTTATAATCCTTTGGGTATATACCCAGTAGTGGGATGGCTGGGTCATATGGTACATCTAGATCTAGATCCTTGAGGAATCACCATACTGTTTTCCATAATGGTTGAACTAGTTTACAATCCCACCAACAGTGTAAAAGTGTTCCCATTTCTCCACATCCTCTCCAGCACCTGTTGTTTCCTGATTTTTTAATGATTGCCATTCTAACTCGTGTGAGATGGTATCTCATTGTGGTTTTGATTTGCATTTCTCTGATGGCCAGTGATGATGAGCATTTTTTTCATGTGTCTGTTGGCGGTATGAATGTCTTCTTTTGAGAAATGTCTGTTCATATCCTTTGCCCACTTTTCAATGGGGTTGGTTTTTTCTTCTAAATTTGTTTGAGTTCTTTGTAGATTCTGGATGTTAGCCCTTTGTCAGATGAGTAGATTGCAAAAATTTTCTCCCATTCTGTATGTTGCCTGTTCACTCTGATGGTAGTTTCTTTTGCTGTGCAGAAGCTCTTTAGTTTAATCATATCCCATTTGTCAATTTTGGCTTTTGCTGCCGTTGCTTTTGGTGTTTTAGATATGAAGTCCTTGCCTATGCCTATGTCCTGAATGGTACCACCTAGGTATTCTTCTAGGGTTTTTATGGTATTAGGTCTAACATTTAAGTCTCTAATCCATCTTGAATTAATTTTCTTATAAGGAGTAGGGAAAGGATCCAGTTTCAGCTTTCTACTTATGGCTAGCCAATTTCCCCAGCACCATATATTAAATAGGGAATCCTTTCCCCATTTCTTGTTTTTGTCAGGTTTGTCAAAGATCAGATGGCTGTAGAAGTGTGGTATTATTTCTGAGGACTCTGTTGTGTTCCTTTGGTCTATATCTCTGTTTTGGTACCAGTACCGTGCTGTTTTGGTTACTGTAGCCTTGTAGTATAGTTTGAAGTCAGGTAGCGTGATGCCTCCAGCTTTGTCCTTTTGACTTAGGATTGTCTTGGCAATGCGGGCTCTTTTTTGGTTCCATATGAACTTTAAAGCAGTTTTTTCCAATTCTGTGAAGAAACTCATTGGTAGCTTGATGGGGATGGCATTGAATCTATAAATTACCTTGGGCAGTATGGCCATTTTCACAATATTGATTCTTCCTATCCATGAGCATAGTATGTTCTTCCATTTGTTTGTGTCCTCTTTGATTTCACTGAGCAGTGGTTTGTAGTTCTCCTTGAAGAGGTCCTTTACATCCCTTGTAAGTTGGATTCCTAGGTATTTTATTCTCTCTGAAACAATTGTGAATGGAAGTTCATTCATGATTTGGCTCTCTGTTTGTCTGTTACTGGTGTATAAGAATGCTTGTGATTTTTGCACATTAATTTTGTATCCTGAGACTTTGCTGAAATTGCTTATCAGCTTAAGGAGATTTTGGGCTGAGACAATGGGTTTTTCTAAATATACAATCATGTCATCTGCAAAAAGGGACAATTTGACTTCTTCTTTTCCTAACTGAATACGCTTTATTTCTTTCTCTTCCCTGATTGCCCTAGCCAGAACTTCCAACACTATGTTGAATAGGAGTGGTGAGAGAGGGCATCCCTGTCTTGTGCCAGTTTTCAAAGGGAATTTTTCCAGTTTTTGCCCATTCAGTATGATATTAGCTGTGGGTTTGTCATAAATAGCTCTTATTATTTTGAGGTTCGTTCCATCAATACCGAATTTATTGAGCGTTTTTAGCATGAAGGGCTGTTGAATTTTGTCAAAAGCCTTTTCTGCATCTATTGAGATACTCATGTGGTTCTCGTCTTTGGTTCTGCTTATACGCTGGATTACATTTATTGATTTACGAATGTTGAACCAGCCTTACATCCCAGGGATGAAGCCCACTTGATCATGGTGGATAAGCTTTTTGATGTGCTGCTGAATCCATTTTGCCAGTATTTTATTGAGGATGTTTGCATCGATGTTCATCAGGGAGATTGGTCTAAAATTCTCTTTTTTTGTTGTGTCTCTGCCAGGCTTTGGTATCAGGATGATGTTGGCCTCATAAAATGAGTTAGGGAGGATTCCCTCTTTTTCAATTGATTGGAATAGTTTCAGAAGCAATGGTACCAGCTCCTCTTTGTACCTCTGGTAGAATTCAGCTGTGAATCCATCTGGTCCTGGGCTTTTTTTGGTTGGTAGGCTATTAATTATTGCCTCAATTTCAGAGCCTGCTATTGGCCTATTCAGGGATTCAACTTCTTCCTGGTTTAGTCTTGGAAGAGTGTAAGTGTCCAGGAAATTATCCATTTCTTCTAGATTTTCTAGTTGATTTCCGTAGAGGTGTTTACAGTATTCTCTCATGGTAGTTCGTATTTCTGTGGGGATGGTGGTGATATCCCCTTTATCATTTTTAATTGCGTCTATTTGATTCTTCTCTCTTTTCTTATTAGTCTTGCTAGCGGTCTGTCAATTTTGTTGATTTTTTCAAAAAACCAACTCCAGGATTCATTGATTTTTTGGAGGGTTTTTCGTGTCTCTATCTCCTTCAGTTCTGCTCTGATCTTAGTTATCTCTTGCTTTCTGCTAGCTTTTGAACATGTTTGCTCTTGCTTCTACAGTTCTTTTAATTGTGATGTTAGAGTGTCAATTTTAGATCTTTCCTGCTTTCTCTTGTGGGCATTTAGTGCTATGAATTTCCCTCTACACACTGCTTTAAATGTGTCCCAGAGATTCTGGTATGTTGTATCTTTGTTCTCATTGGTTTCAAAGAACATCTTTATTTCTGCTTTCATTTCGTTATGTACCCAGTAGTCATTCAGGAGAAGGTTGTTCAATTTCCATGTAGTTGAGCGGTTTTGATTGAGTTTCTTAGTCCTGAGTTCTCGTTTGATTGCACTGTGGTCTGAGAGACAGTTTGTTTTAATTTCTGTTCTTTTACATTTGCTGAGGAGTGCTTTACTTCCAATTATGTGGTCAATTTTGGAATAAGTGCGATGTGGTGCTGAGAAGAATGTATATTCTGTTGATTTGGGGTGGAGAGTTCTATAGATGTCTATTAGGTCTGCTTGGTGCAGAGATGAGTTCAATTCCTGGATATCCTTGTTAACTTTCTGTCTCGTTGATCTGTCTAATGTTGACAGTGGAGTGTTAAAGTCTCCCATTATTATTGTATGGGAGTCTAAGTCTCTTTGTAAGTCTCTAAGGACTTGCTTTATGAATCTGGGTGCTCCTGTATTGGGTGCATATATATTTAGGATAGTTAGCTCTTCCTGTTGAATTGATCCCTTTACCATTATGTAATGGCCTTCTTTGTCTCTTTTGATCTTTGATGGTTTAAAGTCTATTTTATCAGAGACTAGGATTGCAACCCCTGCTTTTTTTTTGTTCTCCATTTGCTTGGTAGATCTTCCTCCATCCCTTTATTTTGAGCCTATGTATGTCTCTGCATGTGAGATGGGTCTCCTGAAGACAGCAGACTGATGGGTCTTGACTCTTTATCCAGTTTGCCAGGCGGTGTCATTTAATTGGGGCATTTAGTCCATTAACATTTAAGGTTAATATTGTTATGTGTGAACTTGATCCTGCCATTATGATATTAACTGTTTATTTTGCTCATTAGTTGATGCAGTTTCTTCCTAGTCTCGATGGTCTTTACATTTTGGCATGTTTTTGCAATGGCTGGTACCGGTTGTTCCTTTCCATGTTTAGGGCTTCCTTCAGGGTCTCTTGTAAGGCAGGCCTGGTGGTGACAAAATCTCTAAGCATTTGCTTATCTGTAAAGGATTTTATTTCTCCTTCACTTATGAAACTTAATTTGGCTGGATATGAAATTCTGGGTTTAAAATTCTTTTCTTTAAGAATGTTGAATATTGGCCCCCACTCTCTTCTGGCTTGTAGAGTTTCTGCCAAGTGGTCTGCTGTTAGTCTGATGGGCTTCCCTTTGTGGGTAACCCGACCTTTCTCTCTGGCTGCCCTTAAGATTTTTTCCTTCATTTCAACTTTGGTGAATCTGGCAATTATGTGTCTTGGAATTGCTCTTCTCGAGGAGTATCTTTGTGGTGTTCTCTGTATTTTCTGAATTTGAATGTTGGCCTTCCCTACTAGGTTGGGGAAGTTCTCCTGGATGATATCCTGAAGAGTGTTTTCCAAGTTGGTTCCATTTTCCCCCTCACTTTCAGGCACCCCAATCAGACGTAGATTTGGTCTTTTTACATAATCCCATACTTCTTGCAGGCTTTGTTCATTTCTTTTTCTTCTTTTTTCTTTTGGTTTCTCTTCTCGCTTCATTTCATTTATTTGATCCTCAATCGCTGATACTCTTTCTTCCAGTTGATCAAGTTGGTTACTGAAGCTTGTGAATTTGTCACGTATTTGTCATGTCATCGTTTTCATCTCTGTCATTTCGTTTATGACATTCTCTGCATTAATTAATCTAGCTATCAATTCTTCCATGATTTTTACTTTCTTTGCGCTGGGTACGTAATTCCTCCTTTAGCTCTGAGAGGTTTGATGGACTGAAGCCTTCTTCTCTCATCTCATCAAAGTCATTCTCTGACCAACTTTGATCCGTTGCTGGCGATGAGCTGCACTCCTTTGCAGAGGGAGATGCGCTCTTATTTTTTTGAATTTCCAGCTTTTCTGCCCTGCTTCTTCCCCATCTTTGTGGTTTTATCTGCCTCTGGTCTTTGATGATGGTGACGTACCGATGGGGTTTTGGTATAGGTGTCCTTCCTGTTCGATAGTTTTCCTTCTAACAGTCAGGACCCTCAGCTGTAGGTCTGTTGGAGATTGCTTGAGGCCCTGTTTGCCTGGGTATCAGCAGCAGAGGTTGCAGAAGATAGAATATTGCTGAACAGCGAGTGTACCTGTCTGATTCTTACTTTGGAAGCTTCCTCTCAGGGGTGTACTCCACCCTGTGAGATGTGGGGTGTCAGACTGCCCCTAGTGGGGGATGTCTCCCAGTTAGGCTACTCAGGGGTCAGGGACCCACTTGAGCAGGCAGTCTGTCCCTTCTCAGATCTCAACCTCCGTGTTGGGAGATCCACTGCTCTCTTCAGAGCTGTCAGACAGAGTTGTTGGGGTCTGCACAGGTCTCTGCTGCTTCCCCTGTTGTTTTTCAGCTGTGCCCTGTCCCCAGAGGTGGAGTCTACAGAGACAGGCAGGTTTCCTTGAGCTGCTGTGAGCTCCACCCAGTTCAAGCTTCCCAGCGGCTTTGTTTACCTACTTAAGCCTCAGCAATGGCGGGCGCCCCTCCCCCAGCCTCGCTGCTGCCTTGTGGTTAGATCGCAGACTGCTGTGCTAGCAATGAGGGAGCTCCGTGGCCGTGGGACCCTCCTGGCCAGGTGTGGGTATAGTCTCCTGGTGTGCCCGTTTCCTTAAAGCACAGTATTGGGGTGGGAATTATCCGATTTTCCAGGTGTTGTGTGTCTCAGTTTGCCTGGCTAGGAAAAGGGATTCCCTTCCCCCTTGCACTTCCCAGGTGAGGCAATGCCTCACCCTGCTTCAGCTCTCCCTGGTCGGGCTGCAGCAGCTGACCAGCACCGATTGTCCGGCACTCCCCAGTGAGATGACCCCAGTACCTCAGTTGAAAGTGCAGAAATCACCGGTCTTCTGTGTCGCTCGCGCCGGGAGTTGGAGACTGGAGCTGTTCCTATTCGGCCATCTTAGAGATATAATCTTAAGGATAATCTTGAAAACTAACTTCCCCCACATATACAGCATAGGATAGACATACCTCCTCATGATCTGGGTACAGACATTCCTTACAGAAATTCCCTGATCCCAAAATAGATACTGGATTGCTTTTCCATCTACCATGACTTGGATTTAAAAAAAAAAAAAAAAAAAAAAAAAAGTTGACTTCTCCTTAAATCTCCTAACTTTTGAGAAATCGGAGTAGCAGCTTACTACAACATTTTTCCAATTCCAACTTCCGCATGACTACAATAAAATTTAGGTACAAGCAGCCTTTTAGTTGCCTAGCACAAGCAGCCTTTCTGTAGAAAATCTTCTTATTGGAAATTCCCAATTTCCATTATTGCCTGCTTTACAAAAACCTTCCCACCACCATTAGATGTACTGAGAAACCAGATTTGACATCCCCAAGACTAGAAAAGAATTCAGTTTCTGGTGTCTCTGTGGTGCCTGACCCAGAATTATCTGATTAACCATCTCACACTGAGAGCCTCTTAGCCCAATACATTTGGCCCTATAACCCACTTTCTGCTCAGATTGAGCCTTTAGCCTTTTGACATTGAAATTTGTCTGGAGTCTGCCACCCACTGCTGGATTGCACGTCAAGTCAGTAGGCTTCCAGCACTCTTGTCAGTGTCCTCTCAGCTGCACACTGATAGAAACTTGGACCCCTCTCTTCAGTAAGAGCCCCAGTAACTCTAAAGGCAATGCTAGGTTGATGTAAACATTCATGTAAAACTGATGCTACACAAATCCCTTCCAGCAATCAGTTTCATAAAACGGCATCCTAAGCTTATCCCTACCCTGACTCTACCAGCATTGAAAGTTTTCAAAATAGAGTTGAATTACCATTTCCAAAGGATTACATCAATAAGCTAAAACACACACTCTCTCTGTTTCTCTCCGATTGTCCTTTCATCCATGCCTTAGAATTTCAGACCTCCAGTTTATTTTCAGAGCAGCCAGTCAATAGATCCTGTCTAAAGTTTTTAAATCGATAGAAATACAAGTGTACTATTTAAAGTCACAATAATAACCAGCAAAAACAAAATAAAAACCTATTCTAAGTGATCATTTCTAGAAAATTTGATTTGAGAAATGAAAAGTGTGAATGACTCAGAAGAAATGCTTTGCTTTATATTTTATACCTGTCTGTACTATGCACGTTCCTTAATCTATGCATATATGATTCCAATAACTGTAAGCAGCAAGTATAAAATGAGTAAACAACATCCCCATCAATAAGAGATTAGCTAAATAAAGCATGTGCATGCAGTGGAACATTATATATATACAAAAGAAAAAATAGCACAATATTTAGTGATATAAAAAGATAACCTTAGAATGCCAGTTTTTTAAGTTGCAAAGGAGTATAGTACGATTCAAGTGAAGAAATTACACACATGCATATATACCACAGACATGTATAAACAGATACCTTGGAAATACACCAAACTGTTGGGATTTGGAAAAATGGGAAGAGAAGGTCTTTCACTTTTTATTTTCTATGCTTTTGTAATTTATGAGCTTTATACAGTGAGTATACAGTGTCTTTGCAGTTTAAACATTCTTTAAAATACACACACACACACACACACAGGTGTGCTTTTTAAGACCCAGAAAATATGAAGCAAAGAGCTTAAGTCGTATTTGTAAATTCATAGAACCTTGATAGAGAAAGAATTTTAAGAGGCCCGGAAAGAATCGATGCCTTTCTCAGAATCATACTGCTGGGAAGTGTCAGAATCAGGTTTAGATCACAGTCATACTGCAGGAGGAGGAAGACAACGCTTTCAGAACTTCAGGTTCTAACAAATCAATCATTGTGTCTTCTCCCTACTTCACTTAATACTTTAATATAAACAGGTAGGAGCAAGGTAAATATTCTGTCCATTTTACAAATGAGTAAACCAATGTCCAAAAAGACAGATTCCCCTGTAGCCATGTAGCCATCCAGCAGCAGAACCAACTGTAACTAAGGCCAGTGCACTCCTGGTCAAAGCTTATTCAATACAGTATAAAATTAAAGCACTTCAAACAGGTATTATCCTACTCTAGCTTTATTTTTTCCTCAAAAAAAGTTAATGAACCTTGAAGGAGAGGTTCTACACAAGGCATTGGGAATTAGAAAAAGAATTCTTTATAGGTTATAAGGCAAGAAGAGGAAAAGAATGCTTATTCAGTCTTGATCTGCTCACACATGTCTCATTATAACAGCTCTGTATCACTAAACATGTAAAAGACAGCAATTTGTCATCCAAAGAAGTCTGATTAAATAATAAGACTAAGGCCCCATCACACACGAAGGCCACCAGGTTACTTTACAAGCAGCCTCAAAGACAGTTTGACCTCACAAGGTCTCAAGGAAAAGAGAAGTGGTTCCTACAGCTTAGCAACGTCATTTAGTGGCTATTTCTATCAATCACGCCTTCCTCCAAAGGCAAGAGGACAAGTAAATGTATCATTTTCCTGCTTCTCATGTTAAAGTAGAGCGACATGACACCTTGGCAAGGTGCTGATTGCCATTTTCTCATGTGAAGTAGCAGAGAACAGGTGGGAAACCAGCAAACTCTCAAAACTGTTACTTTAATGGAGGGGAGAAAATTTTCATCACAGAGAAGTTCCCCACCCCCCATTCTTTTATTTTACTTTAAGTTCTGAGATACATGTGCAGATTGTGCAGGTTTGTTACACAGGTATACATGTGCCATTGTGGTTTGCTGCACCAATCAACCCAACATCTGGGTTTGAAGTCCCGCGTGCTTTAGGTATTTGTCCTAATGCTCTCCCTCTCCCTTTGCCCCTCACCCTGCCAAGAGGCCCCAGTGTGTGATGTTCCCCTCCCTATGTCCATGTGCTCTCATTGTTCAACTCCTACTTTTGAGAACATGCGTTGTTTGGTTTTCTGTCCCTGTGTTACTTTGCTGAGAATTATGACTTCCAGGTTCATCCACGTCCCTGCAAAGACATGAACTCATTCTTTATGGCTGCATAGTATTTCGTGTTATATATGTGCCACATATTCTTTATCCAGTCCATCATTGATGGGCATTTGGGTTGGTTCCAAGCCTTTGCTATTGTAAATAGTGTGGCAATAAACATACATGTGCATGTATCTTTATCATAGAATGATTTATAATCCTTTGAGTATATACCCAGTAATGGGATTGCTGGATCAAATGGTATTTCTGGTTCTAGATCCTTGAGGAATGACCACTCTGTCTTCTACAATGGTTGAACTAATTTATACTCCCATCAACATGTAAAAGTGTTCCTATTTCTCCACAGCCTCGCTAGCATCTGTTGTTTCCTGACTCTTATAACAATCGTTATTCTAACTGGTGTGACATGGTACCTCATTGTGGTTTTGACTTGCATTTCTCTCATGACTAGTGATGATGTTTTTTTCATGTTTCTTGGCCACATAAATGTCTTCTTTTGAGAAGTGAACAGAGAAGTTTCCTAGATATTTCCACTTTCAATATGGACATAAGTGGCCAGGTGCAGTGGCTCATGCCTGTAATCCCAGCACTTTGGGAGGCTGAGGCAGGCAGATCACCTGAGGTCAAGGGTTCAAGACCAGCCTGGCCAACATGGTGAAACCCCGTCTCTATTAAAAAAATATATAAAATTAGCCGAGCATCATGGCAGGCACCTGTAATCCCAGCTACTCAGGAGGCAGAGGTTGCAGTGAGCCGAGGTAGCACCATTGCACTCCAGCCTGGGCTATAAGAGTGAAACTCCACCTCAAAAAATATATATACACACACACACATATATATACACACATACACATATGCACACACATATATACACACATATACATATGTATGCGTATGTATATATATGGACATAAGTTTGCTTGTGTGTCATTTTTTAATTAAAACTATTTTTTACAGCAACTTTAGGTTCACAGCAAGATTGAGCAGAAGGTACAGAGAGTTCCAACATACCCCCTTCCCTAATCCCCCATACACACAGCCTCCTCCACCAACATCTCCCACCCACAGCAGTATATTTGGTACAAGAGGTGAACCAACATTAACACATAATCTACAAAGCCTATAGTTTACCTCAAGGTTCAGTCTTTGTGCTGCATATTCTATGGGTCTTGATAAGTGTACGATGACAAGTATCCACAATTATAGTGTCATACAAAATAGTTTCACTGCCCTAAAAATCTTCTGTGCTCTGCCTATTTATCCCTTTCTCCCAGCCAATCCCTGAAAACCACAGATTATGTTTTTATACTGTACATTCTAATGGGAGAATTTTTTATAATCCACCAATACTCAGCATGACCATAATTTTGAACCAGAAGCCAGGCTGTCAAACAATATTTATGGGAATCAATAGACGAAACTTCAGGGCTGTTCCAGAAACTCCAGGACTTGTGGCTATCACACTGCTGGCGACATAAGCAAGTGAGGAGGGATCCCAGAAAGTAAGACAAAGTCAGGGCTGGAAACAGTAAGGGTGCCCTTGGTCACCACCATATGGGTGGAGTGGCTTTTCTCCTTGAACTCATAGCCACGTGGAAATTCATGACTCATCTTGCTTTGAGCTTCTCAAAGAAGGTTTCATCTCCACCTGCCACCCCTACAAGTCTCCAGCAAGCCTAAGACACCATCCTCCTTCCTCCCTGCCCGCCCCCCACACACACACACACACATACACACTTTCTATAGGGCCCATTTGTTCATGCTCAGGGCCATAGAACTTCAGAGTTGAAACTCAAGGCCAGTGAGTTCAATAGAAATGTAATGCAAGCCACACATAAGCTTTAAATTGTCTAGAGGCTACATTTTAAAAAGTAGGTAAAATGTTTAAGCAACATTTTAGCTCGATATATCCAAAATGCTATTGTTTCAACATTTCATTTATATTTGATAAACTCTTTGTATATTTATCAAACAAAGTCTTTGAAACTCTGCACAGTTTAGAATGACGGCACGTCTGAATTCAGACTACCCACCTCTCAAGTGCTAAATAGCTGCCATGTGGCTAGTGGCCAAAGTTTTGGATAGCACAGCTTTAGAATTCATCCACATCAGAAGATTTTAGATTGTTAAAGAACAGAAGCCTACAAAGTCTATGCAGGACACCAACATATAAAAGGTAAAAGAAGGATGGCTTTAGTTGGGGTGGAAGTCTAGGACGCCTTCCCACATGGCTCCCACAACTGTCACAATGGCCTCTGTGAAGCTGTTTGGCTTCAAGGAACAAAGTTTGACATTCTCCCTACTCTCATTCAACCCCATACATTAAGCAGGAGGGAGTCAAAAACTACAGAGGCAAAGCAGTTTTCCTCGCTGGGACAAAACTGAAACTGCAGACCTCCTGGCTCTCAGATCACGTATATCTAGTCCAAGAAGGGAGCAAGCCCGTCATAAACAGGCAGGTTACAAAAAGACACTGTTCTCATCAACCCCTAGCTGGAACCAGCTCCACTGCCAATTTCAGGGACAAGAGCATTAACAGTGAGGTATTTTCTCATTTTTTGGAGGAAAAGAATAGAGGGGGTAGAATAGAGTGAAAAGAACATATTGGTGTCCATTCATGTAAAATGCTCAACTTTGTAACAGTATAAAAGAGGTAGAGTATCATTTATTAAGCACCAACTATATCTGGAGGACAGGCAGTGTGGTTGAAGGTCATTGTTGTCTTCTCCTTATGACACTACTCCTCACAAGAGTAAATGACACAAGCTGATGGGTCCAGATTTAGAGAGGGACCCTCACTGAGCAGGATGGGCCCTAGGCAGCAGGCTCTCACCCGTTTCATGCTCCCTCCACACTAGGGGACTGTTAGGCTGAACAAGGACCTCCTTGCAGGGCAGCCCTCCTGTGTGCTCTCATTTCTTCCTCTCACTTTAGATTGATGGAGTATAGTGATGAGACTGACAATAACTGGAGAAGGAATGACAGTATAAAGAGATGCCAATATGATCCTTGAATCCAAATGAAAAAGCTATAACACAACTCAAGGAGTAAGTGCCTTGTGTTAGAGGTTTGGGAATCCATTTGTGATTAAATGACCCAACCATTCACTCATATTTACCTAGTATCTATAAGAGTGGTGATAAAGATAATCCTTGCCCCCATGGAATTTACTATTCTTTGTACATTTACTCTATTTAGGGATTCATTGAGAGAGACTTATAAGTGAAACAACGCAAAGAGATTCCCAAATTTCTAGCCACAATTCCATCATAATACCATGCAAGCTCCACCATACAATTCTTTAGTACTAAACATTAATTCTGCACTCTATAAGCATTATATAGTTAACTCTAATAATAACTCCGAAGCAAGGATTAATATCCCTCATCTTATGGGTGGAGAAAGCAAGGCATGAGGAAACCAAATAATTTGACCAAGTCCTAGCAGCTAACAGATGGTGGAAACTGATTCAACTTTGTCTATGACCTTGATACTCCTGTGACTTCCATTGAACCACACCTTTGTGTCTAGAACATTAATGATCTTTAAAAACTCTTCCAAATTTGAGGGTTTTGCTTGCTTCCAAAATAAAGTGCTGTTCCCATGGAGAAAATTAAATAAATATAAAATAAGCTATTTTCTTGATCCAGATGTATCACTATATCCCCTACGTCTGATTATTAATCCACATCATTTTTTGCATTTTTTATGTACTCCGTAGTCACTGGACTTTGTCTTTTGTCAAAAAGGGGGCTGCTTTCCCTGGAGTGAATGCAGCCTCTTCATGCCATGTCACCAATGTCCACGAAGCAAGCCTATACCTCATAATAGACCTGTTAATAGCATCCTAAGGAAGGAGAAAAATCAGAAATTCTAGTGGGGGGCGGGGGGAAGGAAGTTGTAAAATTAAGATTTGTTAAGGAACTACTCTGCACAAGGCCTGTATCTATGCAGTCTCATTTAGTTGGTTTATAGTGACATTCTCATTTAGTTGGTTTATAGTGATGAGATTGACAATAACTGGAGAAGGAATGACAGTATAAAGAGATGCCAATATGATCCTTGAATCCAAATGAAAAAGCTATAACACAAGTCAAGGAGTAAGTGCCTTGTGTTCATTTTAAACATTCTCAAAGCTTTATTGAAAATAACAAGGATCTAGGGGGTTGAGGAGCCATGAGAAGTGCCAGCTGCAGTTCAGGTGAGACCCATG
This sequence comes from Piliocolobus tephrosceles, assembly GCF_002776525.5. Classification (NCBI taxonomy): domain Eukaryota; kingdom Metazoa; phylum Chordata; class Mammalia; order Primates; family Cercopithecidae; genus Piliocolobus; species Piliocolobus tephrosceles. Next base: position 28,048,486 of record NC_045451.1, on the reverse strand, counting down.
TTAAAAAATAATAATGCAAAACCTCAGCCTGAAAGGCTTAGACATGAGAGCTCAGTCTTCCTGATTCAGGGTTAAAGGAGAGCAGAAATCTGTAAGTGAGCCCTAAGGAGCCCATTAGATGGATTGAGGGAATAATTTCAGCTAAAATGTTAATGACTGAAAATGGCACAGGGGAATGCACTTAGAGGAGAGGTCCCAGGAGAGAGAGAGAGAGAGAGAGAGAGACATATTCAAGTGGTAATGAGTTAGTTCTTCCCATTCCCAGCAGTTACACCAGTTGCTCAGAATCCACTATAGAACTTATTCCAAGCCCAAACTTTGGACCTCCTTTCTATGAACATATCCAATTAACTCCCATCTTCTTACCTGGCATTCAGACAAATCTGCTTGTCATCTGCCCCTTCAGCCTACTTCTACTTTGCTTTGACTTGTCATGCTGATATTTTCCATTTCTAAATATCTAAGTTATTTTAACTAATATCCAAAAGTTCCACACTTAAAATACCTTTTTTAGGCATTTTTTCCTTCACAAGCAGGTTCTTGGGAGCACCTGTGTCGAACTTCTCTTAGTTATTTCTCACGGCATCCAGCAGAGTGTAGGACTTGTGGTTCCCTAGACGCTCAGAGTTATGTGCTAATGGAGATTGATAAGTATTAGTGAGGGAGGAAAGGGGTACTCTAACATGTTTCTCTAGGGGACCCACAATTTGGACTTACAACACCAGATGTAACGTAACATCAATTGTCATGTTTTTAATCCCTGGAATTAAGTTCAATATTATCTTAGACAATTTAGATTTACATCCTAGCTTACTCTAAGAATCATTTTGTCTATTTTTTGTTGGTTTGTTTCTTGTCAGTATTCCCAGAAACTATTAACATTTTAGGATGCTTGGAAAATATAATTTAATAAAAACCATCCTGAGAGGACACAGCCCTCTCATGGTCTCCTTTTGAACAAGGACAGATTCTAACAGTTTTTCTTTTCCATTCTGCTTAGCTGTCAGGTGATAATATTCATCCCTTGTATCACAGAGGACTAATGACCTATTCAACTGAACACCAGCTTCTTACAACATGTTAACCAAATGCATGTCTTGACCTTTTGTAGTTTCTCTCCATGGTATCATATTTTCTTTGGGCTTGCATTAGAGTATTCTACTTTAAATGGAAAGCCAGCTTCAAGTTTCACCATCTTCCAGGCTTGATGTAATATGAGGCTGCAAGTTTGCCACTGAAGATAGGAGCTCATCTCTCCCCAGAGAAATTGCCCAAAACCCTATACTATAGGAAGTGGTCCTATAGTATAGGAAGTCTCATAGACTTCCTAAAGTACACACTATCTCCAATTGCCTTTGGCCCTCTCCCCTCAGACACTATCCTAGGCAAGTCCTTGAATTGGGTAGTGCAGTAGGGGTTTAAGGGAGCACTAAGGGAGCCTTTTTATATTGTTTTCCTTAGCACATAATATGTAACCAAAAGGCAAGCTAGAAGGACAATTTCTGGATTTGCTAATCATATAATGATAACAGGCCCAAACTAATTAAAAACATCCCTCATAATAAAGGCCAACATCTCTCATATACTCACCATGAGCCAGGTTCCATGCTAGATCTCTGTATAAGTAATAAGATTTGGAGGAGTCTTGGCTTACTGGGGCTTTTGGAGGGCATGGAGACTATTTGTTTCATGTTAATAGTTGTCCTCATTATGCTCTATGGGATTTTGTCATCCTTACAGGATGGGGTAAAGAATCTTACCAAGATTTCTGACCCCTTAAGTTCCTTAACAGTGATCAGTCTCATACTGATTCTCAGAGACCCAGCCCTTTTCATTTTAAACTTGTAGACTCACTTTAAAACCAAAGTTCTCTTTTCTACAGATTGGACTTTGAGGTTCAAGCAGCTGAGCATGGGGACCTTGGCCCGTCCTCACCCACTTGCTCTTCTATGCTTTGCCCTACAAGTTGGGGTGAAGGGAGGAAGAGAATGGGCAGGTTTCCCCCTAGAATGTCCCCACAGTGTGGCGGGGTCCCCCTGCTTCTCTGGGGTTGCCTCTGTGTAACAGACATCCCATACCAGCTCTCTCAGGGTTTGGGGAGGTACTGGGGCCTCCCACTGCACAGTCCCTAACCTGGAAGATCTGCTGTGGATACCACATATCTTGCTCTCCCTTAGCCACCTTCCTGAGAGGACAGAGCCCTCTCATGGTCTCCTTTTGAACAAGGACAGATTCTAACAGTTTTTTATTTCCATTCCATCCATCCCCTGGGGCACTCAGGCAGGAAGGCTCAAGTGTCTTAGAAAGACTGAGCTCCCTCATTCCTTCCTGCCTCTTCATCCCGCCCCACAGCACTGGGAGCCATCAGCCTCCAGTCCCCAACTCAGTGCAGTTGACACTTCGGGCAACTTCAAAATTGACAGCAATTCTGGGGTCTCCCACCAGGAATGTGGTAAAGGAGAGGAAAGGCCTCACTACCCAAACGGTAGGGCTTCTCCAATATCCAAAGTCTGGCAGTGGCAGAGGTGGGGCATAAAAGTATGTGGCACATATACACCATGGAATACTATGCAGCCATAAAAAAGGATGAGTTTGCGTCCTTTGTAGGGACATGGATGCAGCTGGAAACCATCATTCTTAGCAAACTATCACAAGAAGAGAAAACCAAACACCGCATGTTCTCACTCATAGGTGGGAACTGAACAATGAGCTCACTTGGACTCGGGAAGGGGAACATCACACACTGGGGCCTATCATGGGGAGGGGGGAGGGGGGAGGGATTGCATTGGGGAGTTATACCTGATATAAATGATGAATTGATGGGTGCTGATGAGTTGATGGGTGCAGCACACCAACATGGCACATGTATACATATGTAACCTGCACGTTATGCACATGTACCCTAGAACTTAAAGTATAATTAAAAAAAAAAAAAAAAAAAGTAAACTCTAAACCAGCAGCTGGTCCCAGTACTAACACCTCCCTGAATTTAGAATATAACTAATTAAAAGCATCTGTACTCAGTTCAGGGCTTTGTCACACTTCTAGGAAAACATGAAAAACACCACTAGGTGTTCTATTACACAAACATTGTTTCATTTAATACTCATATCATTCCTATAAGGAAAGTATTAACCTCATTTTTATAGATGAGGAGATTGATGTTTTTAAATAAAGTAGAAGCTCTCTTGAGTGACATGGTTACAATCAGTAGTTAATAATCAATATATCTGGTTACACAATGAAAGGGCCTCAAAGTAGTGCCACCCAGTAACAGTGACTATACCCAGATCTGAATTTCTAAATACGAAATGGAAAATTTCCATTTTCCAGTAAATGAAAACAGCTTCTTGGACAAATAGCTACCTCTAGGACTGAGGCAGGGAAATACAACATGAGTCCAGAGGATTTACTATAAGAAAAAGTAAAGTAGTAGTCAAAAAAACCTCAAAAGATCAGATCATGTTAAGGGAATACAGCTAATTTGAAAGATCTCTCAGTGCCCCAAACTAGAATAATCTGAACAATCACAACAAAAAATTAGTAATGTAGTATCGGATCACAACCCAAAGTATGGTATAAATATGAGTTCATATAGATATAAATGATTGAATAAATTGTGGGGCAAGAGGGGGAGGAAAAAGTCTTCCTTTTATGTACAGAAAAATAAAACATGAGTAGATACTCTCCCTTCCTCTCCCAGCCTTGAGCACCAGCTGGACTTAGTGATTCACTTTCAGAGAATAGAGTACAGAACAGGATTGTAAACTTATAGTGGAGAAACTTGACAGACACCACCTTAAGCAGCTAGTGAAGGCCACCATTCCCAGTGAGACAATGTGGAAAGCAAGTACCTGATACTATGAGAAGGGGCTTCACCTCCGTGGTATTTAAAAAAACAAAACAACAACAAAAAAAACACTTATGTCAGTCTAAACATGGGGGGAGGGGTGGTGGGAAATCTGATAAACACAGATTGGGGAACATTCTACAAAGCACATGACCAGTACTCCAACCTGTTAAAGTTATGAAAATTAAGACTGAGAAACTGCTAGACTAAATGTAACATGGTATCCTGGATTGGATACTGGAACAGAAAATGGAAAAACTGAAATATGAAAAATGTCTAGAATTTAACAGTAATACAACAACGTTGGTTTTTTTTTTTTTTTTTTTTTTTTGATTTGGCAAATATACCGTGGTAGCATAAGTTGGTAATTGTGGGGGAAACTGAGAAATATACAGGAATGTTTTAGCTTGGCAACTTTCCTGTATATCTAAAATTGTTCTAAAATATAGTTTTTTAAAGTTTAGTTGGAAAGTCTTCAAAAATACATACATTCTTAAATGTATTTCCTCTTAAGTATGTAAATGTACATTATTGTTAGAAATCACACTAAGGTGATTTCTTCAAATATGGATCCACTGAACTTCATTTTTCCTAAAAAATTATAACCACAAAATTAGGCATCTGTAATTTTCAATTTTAAATGATGATTATTTGAAAGAATTGAAAAGCCTTCTGATGTCACTGTCATTTTAGACAAAATATTTTTCCAATCCTTTACGGCTAATGTGTTATATTCAACGAGTTTACTTTAACATTAAAATTTGTAATAAATTTTATGTAATGAATACACTAAAAGGGAGAATAGTAAAATGAAATGTTCACATACCCATTACTTGGCTTCTACTTTTGAGTAATTTTTCTGATTTCGATATACACTTTCTAAAACATTTTAAAGCAAATCTCAATCATGTTTTATCACCCATACTTGTGGAATATCCCCAAAATCAGACCTTCCCTCTACATAACCACCATGCCTTTATCACAACCAACAAGATTAACTCTAATGCCACAGTATCATCTAATTCTTACTCCATATTCAAAGTTAATTAGAAAGCTCCTTTTTCTAGCAAATCACTTTAAGAAGGATTAAATTTGGTTTTATAAAAACAACTTTATTTTCATACTCATGTTGGTGCACAATTATCCCAATATGATTGGTGATATGATTAACAGGCAAACAGACATAGTTAAAAGATGTAAAAACTCTTTATTGGTAAAGAATGTGGAAGTTTAGCTGTTTTTGGAAACCGTTATTGAAATGAATAAGGTAACAGAAAAAAAAAAAAAAAACACCAAATGCCCAACAAAAAAGTAACTGATTAAATAAACTGAGAGAACTGTACAAAGAAAACTATGCCCCAAGGGCATAGACATTATCCTGTAGGCAATGGGGTGCCACTGAATGATTTTGGACCGGGCAGTGTTGAGTTTATTTTTCTACTTTCACTGAAAGATTAGGAGAAATGGGGAATCTGAGAATGGAAGCAGAGGCAAATTTGAGAAAAGAGGTATTACAATATTTTAAGAGGAAATTTTTTTTCCTATTCACACCATTTCTCTTGAAGTGAAGGAAGTTCCACAAACTGAAACCAGCCCTGGCTTCTCTCTATCCCCTACTCATTCCCCTACCCCCAGAACAGGAATTTAAAAATCAGAAAGTGGGCATGCATATCCACTCATTTTGCTGCTGTGAACATTCGGAAGCAAGAGAAAAAAACATGCCCCATATGAAAACATGTTTCCAGTTGTTCATAGCAGCATTACTCAGAATGGCCAAAGGTTTATCAACACATAACTAAAACGTAGTATATCCACACAACTGAATGGCACTCAACCATAAAAAATGAAAGGCTACATTCATGTGCTACAAATAGACAAACCTTGAAAACATTATGCTAAGTGAAAAGCCAATCACAAGATCCCCCATACTGTATGTGCCCCATACTGTATGCACACATATTAAACCTTATGTGGCCCATTATCACTTTGTGTGCTTTAAAAGAGCCTGATTTACAGTGACAGACTGGATTAAGAAAATGTGGCACATATACACCATGGAATACTATGCAGCCAT